>NW_027130900.1:0-18450 GCF_026122565.2 Emydura macquarii macquarii
TGATCAGCAGGCAGTAACAGAAATTCAGTAATTTAATTACTGATCAAAATAATTGCTAGTAATCAATAGTCAAAAAGCAGAATCTCTGTCCCTCTGTCTGTCTGTGTAAGGGCAGTAATATAGAGCATTCATGTAATGGGGGGGTGTGGGTCAGGATTGAGGGATATCTTCAGAGCTGTGGAGGTAGGGGAGCATGGGGCTGAGATGAGCAGGGGTCTGCTAGTTGGGATTGAGGGGCATTGGCAGGGCTGATGGGACAGAGAGAGACAGCCTTACACTCCAGATCCCCTGCTGCTGAGGCAAGTGTGGGATCAGGATCAATCTGCAGTACAGTGCAAACCTGTCCTGGAGGGTCCAAGGGGTAGCACTTTCTGACCCTCGGCCAGCCCTTGTCTAGCATTATGGGCGTTGATACAGCGTGATCTGGGTTGCTTGGTAAGCTGAGGTCAAGCAAACAAGGTGTGATTTAAAATGGCTAAATGTAAATGTATCCATCTAGGAACAAAGAATGCAGACCATGCTTACAGGAGGGGGGGACTCTGTCTTGGGAAGCAATGACTGAAAAAGATTGGGAGGTTGCAGTGGATAATCAGCGGCACATGAGCTCCCAGTGTGATGTTGTGGCCAAAAGGATGAGTACAATCCTTAGATGCACGAAGTGGGGAATCCTGAGTAGGAGCAGAGAAGTTATTTTACCTCGATATTTGGCAGTGGTAGGAGTGCTGCTGGAATCCTGTGTCCAGTGCTGAAGTGGCCCGCACGTCTAGGCTCAGCCGTTCGTAGTCCTGGCACCTCTTAGTTACGAAAGTAAAAATCTCTCTGTTTGTTGCTCTGAAATGTGGTTTTCTTAAAATTCTCAACACCGTCATATCCATCAGGGCTTTAACCAGGTCAGGGTGAGCGGGCAAGCCGCCTAGGATGGAAAGTCAGGGGGAGGGGATGGGGCAGAAGAAAAAAACCCAGTAGGGGGTAGAGCCCTGCAGTGGGTCTGGGATCCCCCAGGTCCCGTTACCATATTATGCCAACCTTCCTTCTGTGCTTCTGCTGGTGGCGGCACTGCCTTAAAAGCTGGGCGGCTGGAGAGCGGTGGCTGCTGGCCGGGGCATTCACGTTGTTTGCGGCGCTGGAGGACTATTTTTCGTTTAACCCCGCTCCCATTGTGTTCCGCAATACCCACTCCCACCTGCTCCTGCATTGTTTGTTGAATTTTTATCCTGCTCTTGTGGCAGCGGGTCCTGTCCCGCCGCAGGGAATAGTGGAAGCGGGATAAAAATTCAACGTACAATGCAAGAGTGGGTGGGAGTATGAATGGATGTTACGGGGGACGGATGGAAGTGGGATTAAAAAAAGAATCCTACGCAAGACTCTAGTAAGGAGGCACAAACATGCTTGCTGGACTTTGCTGGAGAAGTAAAGCACAAGGCTGAATCTTGTACCACCTCTGCCAAGCACTGCAGGATTGGGGTAAACAAAAGCTTAAATCTCTCTTTTTTTTTTTTTTAATTTTGGTTACATTTGTTCGGTCCATCCTGAAATATAATTTGTTGATTTCTATTAACAACATTCCTTAATAGTACAGAAAACAAGGTAGACATAGTTAACTACTTTTATTGATCATTGATTTATGTAAAAGTTGTTACTGTGATGTATCATAGCTGCTTGTTAAGTATCAGTACAATATAATACTGCAGTTATTGTTATTTCAGCTGAACAGAGAATGATTGTGGAGAATGTGTGTGAAGGGGAGTGTTACAGGAGGGCAGGGAATGAGTGAGGTGCAAGAATAATATTGTGTAATAACACTGGGTAGAAAGCCAGAGCAAAGGTGGATAGGTCTGTCGCTAAAGCATATACTCAGCTATTTAAATGTTTTTTCTGCAGTTGCTTTTCATTTATTTTTCTGCAAAAGCTACCACTTCATACATGATGTAGAATATGTGGTTGTAAACATCTAACATTAGTACATGTAGTAGAAAGTGATAGCCTGAGACGTGAGGCCTAGTATAACAGGTCAAGTATGAGGCCTGAGGTAAAACAGTATTCAAGCTCTGCTGTTCTAAAGCAGTTAACACAAATCATGCAAGTTCACAGAAACTGGCAAGAACAGCGCTAGTGTTGCAAAAACACACATTCCTAAAGAATACTTGATAAGCACATTCCAAAAAGCTGGTACGAGAGTCCAATACCAGGAATGATACAAGCTCACTTATCAAAGATAACGAGGACACATTGACCCCTCTCTGAGGCCAGGATGACACGGATGGATAGAGATGTTTTGACCGAACCATCTGGTACAAGGTAAACAGTGGTATCTCACCACATCAGATGGTGGTATCTTGCCACGCCAGGGGGTGGCAACTACACATCTCAGAGGGGCAATACGCAACTTGTTTGTATCAATGTATAAAAGAGGGTCTCAGAGGAAGCATCTTTCTCTGGCCGAGTGAGGAAGAGAAAGTCCTGCCGTTTACTGAGCCAGTACCATTGGCACGGGCATACATGTATTAAGTGTACTTGTAGCACGTATAAGATGCTTTTTACCGTGCTGGATTGGCTATAAATCTAGCATGGTGCTTTCATTAGTGAAATGGATCTCTGGTCTTAGTGAATAATCCAATCGTGTTTGGTGTCTTGGTTATTGGCACAGACACTGGCATATTGGCATACTGGTTATTGGCATACACACCGGGGGAACACACATGCAGCCAACAACTGACAACATACATGCAACAGGGTAGTCTTTCAAATAAACTTGGTATGACTGAATGGGCGGTGGTATTATTGTCACACGTTCAAAGTCATAATAAGTTTAAAATTAAATCATGGCTTGAGCCCCAGCACCTCTTTCCTTACAAAGAAAGCTCGGCCTGTGTCCGTTTCTCCTGTCCACGCACTTCAAGAAGGATGCTGATAAATTGGAGAAGGTTCACAGAAGAGCCACCTGAATGATTAAAGAATTAGAAAGCATGCCATCTAATGACACGCTGATGAGCTCAATTGATTTAGCTTCACAAAGATTAAGGGGTGACTTGATTACAGTGTTTAAGTACCTACATGGGGAACACACATTTAATAATCAGCTCTTCAAGCTTGCAGAGAAAGGGCTAACAAAAGCCAGTGGCTGGAAGTTGAAGCTAGACAAATTCAGACTGGACCAGTGAGAGTAATTAAGCATTGGAACAACTTACCAAGGGTCATGGTGGATTCTCCATCAATGCCAATTTTTGAATCGAGATTGGATGTTTTTCTAAACAATCTGCTCTAGGAATTACTCTAGGTCAGTTCTCTGGCCTGTGTAAGTGGGCGGTGGGGGGGAGGGATGAGAGAGGTGGGTGTGGGGAGGGGACTCAGACTAGATGATCACAGTGGTCCCTTTTTGCCCTGGAATCTACAAATCTCTGAAAAGGCAACAGTCTCATTGAATGATCTCCCAGGGCAGCTCCAGTCAGCCCATCTGATGCTGTGGCCTGGGCCTAGACTCTCCTGCTTCTGGCGAAGCCCAGCCTGGGGGCAGCTCTTGGAGAGCATCGTCTGATCCTTCTGCTGGGACATCTCGTTGTCGGGCTCCGAGGGGAGCTCTGTTTCTGCTGGTGGGCGCCCTGGTCCCTGAGGCAGGCGACAGGGTCCCTCCAGTCACCAGCTCCTCCAGGTGCACGTTGCCTGCAAAGAAGGTGGACTGGTTAACATACCAGGGCCTGATGCCTCCTAGATTCCCCTTTCGCAGGGATACAAGGGCACTCTGTGAATGGGACCCCTTCTGCCATCCCAGGGCCAGGTCATCTGCACTCTGGGACCATGGGCACAAACACAGTTGGTCAGCACAGTCAGCCCAGAGCAGGGACCCTGCTGGGGCCAGTGGAGGGAGCACTACCTGCGTGGGAGCAGCAGGCTGTTATCCCAGAGAGTGATGCAGTGGGTGGGCCTTGGGCTGGGTTCAAGGGGACCTGGGTCTGCCCCAGCCTGCTGTGGGACCTGAGTGCCTCCTGTCCCCCTCTGGCCCTGTTAATTGATTGAAGTCAGCACTGACTGTCATCAACCCTGCTACCTGCAGCACAGGTCCCACAGCAGCAAACTGGGGCTCTGGGGTCAGCCCTGACTGCAAGCGGAGAGCACCCACCCCGCTCCATGAAGCACAGGCCCACTAGCACCGCACTGCAGCATTAGGTCAGCACTGACTGCGGGGGAACAGAGCTCCCTGCAGAACAACCAGCACTCCTCCCTGCAGCACAGCGCCCTGTGATGCTATGTAGGAAACGACATGAATGAGTGTTACCTGAGCACTGTTGGAAAAAGGTGTCCCTTCGTGGTCGCCAAATTGTTGGAAAAAGATTCCAAGTGTGGTTCGTTACCCTGCACCGATAAGAGACCCACACAGGATTTCAGGCTGGACTGTCTCCAAAAGAGTTTATTCTGCAGAAGGTCAATTCCCAAGCCCACAAGTGGACAGTGGAAAAAGACCCCGAACAAAGGATTACAGACAGTTTTATACCTTATTGCTACTTAAACATTCATGACAAGACCATACATATCCCCCTTACAAGGGCACAAACTTATTTTCTCTATAACTATTGGTCTATATTATTATTCATAAGATACTTTTACAGTTGTTTTGCAGCTAACTACAACTTATCTATCAAGGTTGCAGAGCTTGCTGAATTCAGCCGAGGCTTATCTCCTTTTGCATTCCTAAGAACTTTCCATGATCTGTGCACAGAGTGAAACGGCCTTGCCTTATAAACAAAGAAGCTGCAAAAACGGAGTAACTATAGTCAAGCAACTAAAAATCAGCTTACAGCACACAACAGTGGCAGCTTCTCCGTGGGTGCAGTTATGGTCTCTCCAAGGCCTCGCCCTGCATTCGGTGAGGGCGGCCTCTGTCCCTGTGTAGTGAACCTCATCCAGCCAGATCGGGTCAGATCCTTGCCCAAAGTGAGCCTCAGTCGGGGCTGAAAATGCCATCCCGCAGCCTAGCTGCCTGCACACAACCCCAGCATTGTTCAGGTACCACCTGCGATCACACATGGCTCCCCACTGCTGGTTGTGAAGCACCTCGACTCTCCCAGCGCAGCGACGCGAGCCGTTCACCAGCTGGATCGGAGCCACATCTGGAAGGGCTGAATCTACAAACACCCCAAGGGAAGAAACACTCAGGGAGATTCCTGTGCACGAGATCATTAGCGATGCCGGGGAACGTAGCTACTGATGGAGTTAGCGCCACGTACGATGTGAGATGGATAAAGAGTACAGGAGTGTGGATGTTCCTCGTAGCACTCCAGGATACCAGGGCCACTCTGGGGTGTGGAGGTCACCAAAGATTTAGATCTGACAGCTCCATGTTCAGACCAGGCCAGGCCCTGCAGCACCACTCCCCTAATCGCTTGCTGTCTTCTTGGGGTCGTAACTGACTCCGTGGGGGGAGCGCCACTACGGAACCATAAATGCGCTATCTGCGGCACAGGACCCCTTGCGCTATGCTTCTGCATTGAGATTTGAAGGGAGCAGGAAGGAAGAGCGCCCCCTGCTGACTCAGCCGCATCCCTTCAGCCAGCACATGCCTCCTTGTAACAGACTTGGGCACTGGGGTGAGCACCGAGTCAGAGGGCAGATCTCCCCGTAACGAGCCACTCACACGCCTCCCCTAACGTACATCACCCACCAGCAATGCAGCTGGTCTGGCTCTGAGGGAGAGAGTCCCCTAGAGAGACCCCAGTGATAGCCCTGCAATATCCAGGATATGCCTTATTGCATTAAGTTAAACCTTTCAGGTCCGTTGAGTTCAAAAGGCAATTGTTTCTGTGCGATTGAAATTGTTTGTAGCTCCTCTATGAGGAGGGGGTAAGCTACTGTGATCCCAATGGTTGTTAGCTCTTTGGAGCGTGGCCCTGGGGAGGGGACCCATTGGCTGGCTGATCACCCATTCATGGCCTCTTCAAAGGGTGAAACTGGGTTCTCTGGAGACCAACAGACAAGAAAGGATTTTGGGATAAATAACCTGTGTTTAAACTGCCTCAGGGCCTCCTTCCTGACTCACCAAATGGACAGCACCTCAAGTGCACGGAGGGCCCCAGTGCTCAGAGGAGAGTTGGAAGGACTTGGCCTACTGAGGCTCCAGAAGACTGAGTTCTTGTTCGGAGCAAAGGGTGTGATGAAGTTGGAGCCACAGGAAAACCCCTGGGTGTAGGGCGAAGGACAGCTCCTACCAGAGCTCATGTTGCAGGTGGGGTGACCTCTGGTTAGTTTATTAGCATGCATGTAATAGGCTTTTTTATTGGTGTTAATGTGTTTTCTGTCTAATCCTTTTACTTTAAGAATAAATGTGCTTGCAAGAGCTGTGCAGTAACTTAATTGCGGGCACTGATGCTAGCTGTTAGTCTCTGAAGAGAAAGCAAGCAGACCTGTTCAGGCAGTCTGTCTTACTGGGGAAAATCCCGATATAAACAGGGGCTGGGCAGCCTGGAAATACCCCAGTGAGACGGGAGAGAGACGTGGCTCTCCGCCCAAGAGCGGTCATGGCTACAGAGTTGGGAGCCTGAGAGTGGGTGACGAGAGTGGGTGGAGAGAGAATACAGGCGCAACTGCTCTGAGCTGTGAAAACACCAACATGCAGCATAGCTAAGTAGAAGATGACATGGAGGAGGGTTACCTGAGCACACAACACCGGCATCTTCTCCATGGTGACAGTTATTTTCTCCCCAAGGCCTAGCCCTGAATCTGGAGAGGGCAGCCTCTGTCCCTGTGCAGTTAACCTCATCCAGCCAGATATGGTCGGATCCTTGCCCAAACAAAGCCCCCGCTGGGGCTGATAACGCCATCCCACAGCCCAGCTGCCTGCACACGACGCCAGCATCCTGTAAGTCCCAGCTGTCATCACACACGGTTCCCCACTGCTGATTATGAAGCACCTCGACTCTGCCAGCGCAGCGATTTGGGCCATTCACCAGTCGGAGCTGAGCCGGCTCCATAACGGCTGGACCTGCAAACACCTCAAGGGAAGAAACATTGAGAGAGATTCATCTAAATCTGATCACTAGTGACGCTGGGGAATGTAGCGCCTGCCACTGATGGATCTAGTACCACATAGGGCATGGTGTGGAGAAGGATCACCTTAGCACCCACCATGGCATCTTCTGTGTGGTTAGAGTGTTAGAGGTGCAAGGGTTAACTACTTGATTGTAAAATTGCCTGGAATGAGGGGTTTAAAAGCCCTACTCTTGACCCATTTCTCTCAGATTTCTAGTTCCCGTGAGCGCTTGTGTGCTGTATTGGGTGAGAAGGATCGGGGTGGACTCAGATGGGAAAATACCCGTTACAGAACGGCCAACACTCACTCTGCCCCCTACACAGATCGCCCTCTGCCACCACCCTGGGGCACTGGGGTCACTAACGACAGAGAGGAAAGGGCAGATCCTGCTCTGTCACCCACTGCCCATCCTGCAGCACCGCTCCCTCTGTCACTTGGTGGCATATTGGGGGAGTGTACTGCTGGATGTGCCGGAGTCATTACTACCGGGGTCTCTGCCGCGCAGGAGGGCGTTGAGATTTTAGTGGAGCAATAAGGAAGCCAGCCCCCATCTGACTCACCCGCATCCCTCCTGCCAGCCCACATCTCCTTGTAACAGGTTTGGTCCCTGGGGTGAGCACGGACTCAGAGGGGACAGAGCCCCTTTGAGAGACACCAACATCCTCCCTGCAGCACAGCGCCCACTTATGTCATGTAGGAGCGTTATGTAGCCAATCATTCATTGATGGATTGTATGATCTATTGTGATGGTCAGCTCACATGTTATTTCATCTGCAATCACTGTGGGCTAAATAGATTTAAGTTGTAGGTATAGGTTGAAGTAAGACAGGATTTGAAAAGCATGATATGAACAAGTATTTAGAAGTGATGAGTATGTATTAGGCACATAAGTAAAGCATGGCAGTAATGCAAGGGCTACAGGCTGAGGCCTGTAAGATTTCATCTTAGCCACACGAGGCCTCAGGCTTAAGGACATTTTACCTAGGAATAACCCTATGCCAGTGAGGTTACAAGATGACTGGAAAGGATGTGCCAATAGGTGATGTTCCAGAAATAAGTTTTAAGATTGTCTAGACCGCAAGAAACGTGATTGTAACATCATGGGACGTCCTGCTTTGACTGCAGGTTACCATGGACAAATGTTGTGTGTTGAAGCTAATAAGGGGAACAAAGAGAGAAACCTATGAAACGTGGGGCACCCCAGCATTCATGGGGTGTGGAAGCACAGATAAAGAAAGGAGGGTTGAAACCCTCATGCATACACATAAGGTGTAGGCATGACCATAACAATAGGATAAAGAAGGTTTTCCGATTGAGGTACAGTGGGAAGCCTCCTGGGAAGACTCAACGGAGGATCTGAGCAGGAACCACCCCTCTATCAATACCCACTTGCTAAGAGAGCCACTGGACTCTCTCAGCTCTGTGAGCATGGGTGTAGCATTGGCCAATGCATGGACTTTCTCAGGTTCTATTTGTGTGTGAGAGCGTAACTTATAACTAATAATATCAATAAGATGTGTTACTTGTAACTGTGTTTGTGGTTACTGTTCTCATTCTTCATGGGTCCCTAGAGCCTCTCAATCTAAGAAAATTGCTGGGGAGTGGTTCTCACTCTATTGGTCTTAAAATTGTGGCAACAGGAGCCAAATCTACCCTGATTTTACCGGTCGGAGTAGAGCTGTGTCTGGAACAGCTGGTTTAACCCCTCTGGTCCAGCACACACAAAGGGGTGCACCCCAATTTCCGTTTCCAGATGAAAGAAGGTGCAAAGGGACACTGAATGAGGCCTGCTCAGCTGTGATGGTTCCTGGCCCCTCAGCCCCAGGAAGGCAGGGGTTAAAGTCGCCTGCTGTGGCAGACTGCAGAGATGTGCCCCTGATGGGGGCTTAGGGGACGCTGCTGGCTGAGCTGAGAGTCTGGCCCTTGGTTGACCCACACAAGAGCTGAGGGGTGGCTGGCGCGGGGCCGTATGGGCCTGGCACACCGGCTCCTTCGCATGGGATCCTCTGCTGCCTTTTGCTATGGAGTGGCTGGGCTGCACCTCGCCCTGGGGAGGGCTTACCTGCGCTCCCACTGGTCCTGAAGAACATCACCCGGTGGAGCTCGGGTAACAGACAGGTGTCTCTGTCTGTGCTGGGTTGCGCTGGGCTGTGTATCATTCACCTAGGCCCCTCCGGCTCCTGGGCCGAGTGTGCTGCCAGCCCCAGCGTGTGGACCCTCAGTCAGCGGGCCTGGCTGTGGGTGGATTAGGCAGCAGGAGGTCCCTGGGGACATCTGCGTGGCCACCCGTGAGATCTCAGCATGGGGTGGCATACCCGAGTCAGCGTCAGTCTAGCTAGCACGGATAACAATAGCAGTGAAGATGTGGTAGCATAGATGGGTACCCTGGGTGCCTGGCGGGTTTGTACCGGCACAGCTAGCCTAGCCCAAGCAACGTGTCCCCACCACTGCTGTTGCTCAGAGAGTGTTCTTGCTGCAGTCACGTCTTCACGTGCAGGCGAACCTGCTCCGGGATGTTCCCATGACCCACGTGGGGCTGGGGTGCTAGAGGATAAACGCCTGCTACTGCCGAAGCTAAGGGACTGCCTCCTTCCGCTCCAGCAGTAGACGTCTGTGCTTTGGCGCAGCAGGGCCTGGATTCAAATCCTGCTGAGGGACCAAGCTGGGGTTTTTGCATCCCAGTCCAGGGAGAGTTTCCCACCCGGGGCTGAGCTCTCCCGTGCTAGGGCTGAGGGAACGTAGACAGGGCTCTGGGATCCTTGCCATTGCAGCCGTGTCCGTAGGGTTTTGGAGATACGGGGCCAGCTCCTCAAATGGGCCGCTTGCAGTGGAAGTGGGACCTCAGCTGGTCCCGGTGCTGCAGAGCTGTAGTGCCCCTCGGTAGCTTGGCACGTGATCTCGCAGGTAGCAGGCGGGTGGAACTGGATTGACGGGGACGGGATTGTTCAGGTTGGTTGATGCTCCACGGGTTGGTTCTGACCCTCTTGCAGCAAATGGCTGCCTGCTCCGTGAGCGGCCTTGTGGGTGCCAGCCCGGCCGCCTGCAGGGACAGCGCAGATTGGCCCCTTTTTCTGCACCCATTTAACTCAAACTCCTGCAGGGCACTGGGAGGGGAGTCTCCTAGTTAATGCCCCGGCAGCCTTGTCCCGTCTAGAGCTGCGAGAGCTCCCAATGCATCCCCCTCTGGGCCTTCTGAGGAGACCCTCAGGGAACGCGGCACAGACCAGGGCATCAGAAGAACCCTTTCCCAGCCTCAGATCACCCGAGGGCACAAAGCGCAGCCCCCTGTGCAGCTCCCCTTTAGAGCAGGATCAGTGAGGAGCCAGGCACCCTTTATCTGCTCCTGGCCGCCCCACTGCTGCGCCCCCCTCTCCGCTCAAATGGGGAGCGATCTTGTAGTGAAGGCAGCTGCCTGGGAGCCTCTCTGTGGGACACTCGAGAGGAGCTGGGAGGAGCCGCGTGTGTGGCAGGGGAAGGGATAACTCCCACCCCAGGGAGCAGGGTGTGGGGGGAGCCAGGTTTCTCAGGGGTTGCCAATTAGCCAGTGTCGGCCCAGCCAGCTGTTCCTTCTGCGTTTTGGGGCTCAGTGGGGGAAGGGTGCTACTAGCGTGGGAAGATGGTGGGGAGGCAGTCCACAACAGCCCACCTCCCATGATCAGGGGGCTGTAGCTGAGGTTAAGACGCTCTGAGGCACACGGTTCCCACGTGGCCGGTGGGAATCGGAGATGAGCCAGGTGCTGCTGTGCCTAGGAGGAGATCACTGCTCGCTCTGGCCTCGCTGCCCGCCAGCTGTGCCGGGGGCGGGTGTCAGGGAGCTCGGCGGAGCAGGCACGGTGTGTGTCGACGTTCATTGCGATGGCGCCTCGGGCACCGTTGTACTGGATGCTGCACGGACTAAGGGGCAGTCCCGGCCTGAAGCACGTGTCATCTCGTGGTGCTGGGGGCGCCCAGCTGCAGCACGTCCTGCGACAGCCCAGTTGCGGTGAGGGGGAGCGAGCAGGGGCAGCGGCAGCTGGCTGGTGGAGTTGTTCCCCCGCAAGGGGCACTGTCCCCACCGGGTTGGTGCCATTTATTGGGCGGCCCAGGGATGGATGGATGCTGGGATGTTCCAGTCAGTGAGCTGCCTCCCCCCCCCAACCTACTGCTGGGAGGAGTAGCTTGTCCTATTGCAGGCAATGGGATGTTCTCTCACACGCACACACCCCTCCGGCCTCTGTGGGGCACAGAGGGGTGCATGGGGGATGTGACGGCAGTGGCAGCACGGTGCTCTGCCCAGCAGGAGGGTCACCCACACGGTGCCCATGGGGTTCATGTGACAGCAGCGCTCTGTGTGCTGCGACCCCGTGCTGCGGGGGCCATGTCCTGCTCCGTTTTAGGCAGTGAGGTATGGCCCAGGGGGCTGGTAGCAGGGGGCCCATGGTCTGAGGGCCTGCGTTTGCTCTAGCAGGCACACTGGATTCACACAAGTCATGCCCGGTGCGTATAGATTCCAAACACTAACCCTCCCCGGCATGGTCCAGGCCTGGCTGCCCATCTGCAGTGGGCTGGTATCTGCAGGGCTGGGCTGGGCGACACTATCCCAGCATGGCGGGGGGCCCTGCCCTCCCAGGGCAGCCTCTGGGCACATGATTATTTAAGCGGTCATGGGACATTTCAAGTTCCTGGGCAGGACCCATGTCACCTGCAGCTGGGAAGAAGCATGGGGCGGAGGGGATGGGCCCTGCTCCCGTCAGGAGCTCATTCAGCCTCCGGAATGGCTAGGTGCCTCGTTTCTACGCTGCCGGGCCTGCCTGCTTCCCAGAGCCCAGAGCAGGGGGCGATGGCCGGGCAGTATCTCTGAGTTCCGGCTGCTGCTAGACTCCCCTCTGGTTCTTCCGGACTTGTAGCTGTGTCCTCCCCTCAGCCGGCGAGAGGAAGGGGATGTGACTTTTCTCAGTGAAGGCGACACTTGGGTCTGCAGCAGGGTGCAGCTGGCCTGGCGGTGCCCAGCTGTGCACTGAAATCCACAGTCCTGGGACTCTGTGCTCGGACTCTCCCTGTCCCGAGTCCCCTTTTGTATCACTACTGTAGGGTGGGCTGGGGGAACCCTGACCCCTGCGCAGCCCCTTGACACTAATTACAGGACAGTTATTTAACCGTGTGTCTGTCTCATCTCTGCTCTGCAACCTGCGTGCTGGGCTCAGTCACCGGCCAGAGGATCCTGTCACCGTGGGGGATCTGCTGCTGCCCCCTTCCCCTGAGCTGCTGCTTTTTAAACGGGGGCCCAGCTTGGTGCTTGTGCAAGTCTGGGCTGGGTTGGCCAGGGAGGTGTTACCCAATCAACTCCACAGAGCAGTGCGGGTGCCTCAACCCACAACCCCTGGCTTCCCAGCCCTGCAGTGCCACCCCAGCGATCCCACCACACTGAGCACCCTGGGATACTCATGCCCCCAGCCCCAGAGCCCAGCCCCGTTCTCACGTCCCAGCCCCCATCTGGAGAAATAGGACTGGAGTCTCTCCTCGGCTCTGTGATGGAGCCGTCCTCCCTTTGGGTGCCCCGGCTCTCTGTGGGGTGGGGAGAGGCACCACCTGCTGACCATGCTGCAGCTGTTGGGGGTAGAGGGATTGTGGCCCCTTGATGGCGCCCTGCCCCGGAGGCTTGTACCTGTCTTTGTGCAGCACAGGGCAGAGCCTGTTTCTCCAGCCGGCTGCTCTTGGACCCAGCACATTCGCCGGTGGTTTGTTACCATTCTGTGGGGCAGGTCTCTGGCCTGTGCCGTACAGGAGCCCTGGCTAGATGATCCCAGGGGTCCCTTCTGGCAGGGGGCTCTAGGAATTTCCTGTTTAATTTTGTCCTCTGCCTCTGAGTTATACAAAGAACAAGCATAAACCCAGGAACATTTCTCAGACTTTGTGTCCCATGCAAATAAAATGGTCCCAGGTCAATTATATTCGTTACTACAGAGAACTCCCTCGTCCCATTCTCACTGGCCGACGTTATTTCTGTTTTTTATGATCTGGTGTTCTGGCATTTCACTATCAATAGGTTTTGTATCTCAGATCTATTTCTTAGGTATATATATTTCCTCCAAAGGCGCCTGTTGACAGATGTGCTGGGTGTGTTGTAAGAACCACCTATGTCTGTAAGCAGCTGGAGTAAACCTCTGCTTTGCCACCACTTTACTGGTAAGTGTTTGTGATTTCACATTATCAGCCCAACCTATTCCCATTCCAGGGTGTCCAACTGTTACTCATGGGTTCCTTGGTTGTTTATGGATTGATACAGTAACTGGACAAGCTGAATTATCTGGTTTATTAATTGCAGATTAGATATTTGACATCAAAGAGCACTAACAGAAAAGACTAATTTACTAATTTTGGGATACCAGGCTAGCCTGCCCACACAGGCTTGGGGTGGGCTACAGGCCAAAGGGTTTAGAGAGACTTCTTTTCCTTTATTTTATCCCATATTACAATTTTTGCAGGTTAGCGCCATAACTGGTATTATGTAATTATTTACAAGTACTAACTTATTGTCAATGTTATACAGATTTCACAGTGCGCTGAATTTCCAGTCATGAAGAAGCATAACAGCTTTGATTTACTTTCACATGGGTTTAAAACAAGTTCTCAACCCATCATTCTTAAATGTTATATTTTGTTATGTTTGCCTTTTTACTGTTTTCCCCCTTTTTTGTAATGATTTTGTACTGTTGTGGTACCTGTGTGTACCAGAAACACAGGGCAAGGTATGACAAAATGGGGCTGACTTGGGGGGGGGTCACCCCCCAATGCCTGTGGGGTTCAAGAAACAATTAGATCAGTTCATGGAGGATAAGTCCATCAATGGCTACTAGCCAAGATGGTCAGGGGGACAACCCCATGCTCCAGGTATCCCTAAACCTCTGACTGCCAGATGCTGGGACAACAGGGGATCACTCAGAATTGCCCAGTTCTCTTCACTCCCTTTGAAGCAGCTGGCGCTGGGCTAGATGGACCATTGGGCTGACCCAGTATGGCCATTTTTACATCCTTATCTATTTCTCTCTCTCTCTCGTGGTTTCCATTACAATTTAGAACGTGTTATTTAAGTTGCTTAGCCAGTTATATTTTACCAAGCAAGCACACATGCAATTTGAAAGGACCTGATACAGCTGTTCCAAAAGCTCCTGCTCTTAAATATATTTCCGGTTAAGAACTGTAGCTGTTATTTGCTAATTATCCTATATTAACTTTTTTAGCACTACTTTTGGCAAAGCTTTATGGGAGATTTTTTAGCATCGCCATGATAAATGCTGAAGCTTCAGGTCTTCATATGCCAACAGCTGTTATTGCTGAGGTTAAAAAATAAGCAAGAAAAAAACCCTTCTTTAGAAAATGATGACAATGCCCTGGATACCGCCCGGCCTGGCTAGACAGACATGCACTTGTGCACTAAAAATAGCTGTGTGGATATGTTGGGCGTGGGCAGCAGCTCAGGATAGCCATCGGACTACATGCCCAGGAGGTCAGGGGAGATTGTACTTGGGTGGCTAGCTTGTCCCACCATCCAGCCGTTTATAGTGCACTCGTTCAAGCAGAGCTAGCACATTCCTGTCTACGCCGGCTGGGAGAAAGAAAGTCACTGTTTCCTGACATTCCAGCCAGCAGCCCCCTTGTCTGTCATCCATGGCTGTCCTGAGTCAGCTGCATGGGGAGTGTAGGGCGGGCAGGGTTAATTTTTCTCGATCTGCACTTTAATGATGGCCTTATTCCCATTGGAAATAGTGACCTTCACCTGGATCTCCTCATTGCTCACGTTCAGCTCGCCTTTCTGGGTGTCTGTGAGCTCCATTCTCCTGAAGGACTCGCACTTAAAGGGTGGCCCGTCACTGTACATGTACTGATAAAGGCGCTCCATGCTTTCAAAATGCTTCCTGCCGGGGAAGAGCTCGAGGGCAAACTCGCTGTAGTAGATGTTGCGGTCGTAGGGGTTGGAGAACATGATGGCCAGGGTGAAGGCGTCAGACTCGTAGCTCAGCACCCCGACGCTCCCGCGGGCCGTGTAGCTGGTTTTCTCAAATACGCAGCTCTCCGAGGAGCCGGGGGGGATCTGGGGCTCAGGGTCATTCTTGACATGGCCGCTGAAACAGTAAAACCTGGAGGAAAACACCCGCGGGGTTCCTTCATTACACCACGTCCCTAAGATAATTAATAACTGTATCCTGGGAGCAGGGGAATCCTGACCCTGGGGGCCGAGGTGGGTCACAGCCTGCAGCTTTTCTGCAGAGGGGACGCACAAGAGGTCGCGGGGCCATGGAGCGCAGCCTCACCTGGGCCAGCCCCCAGGGCAGAGGGTCCTTTCCTGCATGACTAAGGTGCAAGTTAGTGGAGATAAGGTAAGCAGGGCAGGGCAGGGCAGGGCCCCCATTTTCCAAACCCGGCTGGGCTCTGGCCCCCCACCACCCTCCTCCCCGCTCACACAGTTGCAGTCTGCCCAGCGGATACACCTGCTGCAGAGCCCGGGCTGAGACGCTGGAGCCCAGCAGCCTCCTGCAGGCTCTGGGGCTGTGCGAGGAGGAGACCTCCGGCCTCAAAGGTAGCAGCAGCCAGGCTGGACCTAAGGCAGGGGGAGGATCCACAGCTGCCCCTCTGGGCTGCACAGGATAGGGCTGGACAAGGTGGGGTTCTAGGCAGCAGGCTGTCTCCTGGGGGGTGCGGGTTTTTACCGGGTGGCAGGAGGCTCTGTGGAGCAGGGTGTTTACTTGGGGGAAGAAGAAAGGGGAGTCTGGGTGACAGAGCTTATAATGGGGCTCTGGGTTTCCCTAAGGCATAGGGGACTCTGGGTGGAAGGATTTTTAAGCGGGGAGGGGAGGTCACTGGCTATCAGGGTTTTGTAGGGGTCTCCTCTGGGCTGGGTGTGGAGTGATCTGCCAGTCAAGGGGCATGTAAGATGGCTGAGGTGTGGGGGGGCTGGTAGAGTGACCTTCCTGTCAGAATTCCCGTGGGGCTTTGATTTCGAATGTGATTGTTATCTCATAGCTTGGTCGATCATGTGGGTGAACTCCTGCCGGGGCTTGGAGCTGGGTTTTGGGGGGGTGTTTCTAAATCAAATCTGTTCTCAGTCTCTAAGGAAAGCTTTCATTTGTTCTGTGATGTACAGACCCATGTGTTCATAAAAAACACCTGTTTCATTTAATATAGTGGGCTACTTTTGAGCTAGTATTTAAGGGACTTTGGTCTATTCATACCGTAGAAATCTGACGATCAGAAATAAACATCTTTACGATTCATCCCAGGCCTATGACCTGTCCCAGTCCAACTCCCTGGGACTTAATCAAACTTTCCAACCTCCCAAGAGGCTTCCAGCGCCATTTCCTCTCAAACCAAGTGGCCAGGCAAATATTTCCTTCTTCCCCCCGTCCTCAAGAGAGTGTGATTTCCCCCCCAAACTTCCCCAGCCCTAGTCCTGGACACATAAAATGTCCTGGCTCAAAGCCTCAAGAACATCTTGTACCCTGCAGGGGTAGAAATTCAGCCCAGGAGGCAGGGAGATTTGTGGGAACCCACTGGGACGTACAGCACTCCCCCAAAAGAAAGACAGACACATCCTGGCACATCCGTATAGCTACCTGTCACAGGCTGACTTGGGAAGCCAGGAGGGAGCAATGGGAACCCGCTTACCTGGGTTTCTCGAGGGTCACGTTTTCGGTGTTGTTGGTTATCTGGATACCCACACACCTGGTTGCATCCACCTTCAGCATCAGCTCTTCAACAGTAGGCATCTCGCAGCAAGGAGCGATTGTTCAGCTGTGGGTCCCACTGAGCACCGCCAGCCTCTCTCCGGACAGTGCTGACTCCCAGGCCTCCACCTAGCGTCCAATCCAGCCCCAGCGGTGTGTGTGCTCTGCTAGCTGAGATGCAGCCCACACTTCCCCTGTAGAGCAGGGTCTATAAATGACAGCGCTGGGGTGTGAAGGGCTCTAGTCATCAGGGTTTCTGAAAAAGGAAGGGAGCACGAAGGAGGAGCACCCCCTGCTGACTCAGCCGCATCCCTTCAGCCAGCACATGTCTCCTTGTAAGAGACTTGGGTCAGAAGGCAGATCTCCCCCTACTGAGACACCCACACGCCTCCCTTGACGTTGTGGAGGGAAAAGAAGATGGAGTTTCTGTTTCTTCTGAAATCTGATTTATAGAAATGGCTGCAAAGGCCTGAGAGAAATGTGCCTTTCTAGCAGATGTTTAATCTTAGAATGTTCAGAAGTAAACAAAAGAGTTATGGGGCCTCGGCACCAGCAAGGATGAAATGCAGAGAAAGACCTTGCAACTTAGAGAGGGAAAGTTGAAAATACTAAGCAAAAATTCCTAAATAAGCAGGTTTTTTTTTAATATGTAATGCCATGGAAACTGTGACGTAAAAGGACTTGTTTGTGTTGCTGCACGAATTCCTGTACATGGCCCCCCCTCGCATCTCCCCATCCATTTGGGTTAACAGTCAACCCACAACCTGACCTTATTATGGCGTTACCATGGACACGGCTGCACCTTTGGCTCCCACGTCATATATGTGGAATGTAACTGACCAGGGGAGACAAAACTCCCCAGCAACCAGGAAAACTGCAAGGGTCCCCGGCCAATCCAGTGCTGGCATGAAGCCCATATCATGTTCCTTGGCCAATCAGTTAACCCTTCATGTCCCATTTAGTTCATTAAGAGGGGTCTTTCCCAAGCCCCCTCGGAGAGTCTCATCGAAACCAGCCTGATCCCCTGGTCCCGATTCTCCCCGCTCACGTCTTTCCCCCCCCGAGCGTGAATCGAGTTTTGCTGGCCGTATGGACTTAATCGAGGAATGCTGTGGATATCAGTCTGGGTGTTCGCCTGTGTAATGGTGAGAAGCTAACTATCAGTCTGTATTTTACAGCTACGTTGTCTGTTTAACTGTCCGTTTGTGTTTTGCCAGTTACTGTTTGTGTGAAATCTCTGTGTGTCTGTGTAAAATCATTCTGCCTTGCAAGTAACTGGCTGCGTGAAATCTCTGTGTGTCTGTATGAAATCATTCTGCCTTGCAGTTAACTGCTTCTGCCACTGTGCCTTGTAGTTTACCGTCTGTGTGACCCCCCTCCCCCTTCTGTTTCCTGCAGGTAGCTAACTCTCTTTGTAGCATCGTGGTAAGTGTCCCTGTCTGCTACGTGAAAGACCAGGGTTTGATTCCTGGGCAGGGAACCACTGTCTGTTTAATATTAGTTTAAGTCTTTACAGTTAGATGCCTGTTTAATACCTTTTTATATCAATTTATGTTTTGTGCTTAATTGTGTTTATATCTTTTTATATTATTCTATATTTTATAGTTAATTGTTTGTTTAGATAACTAGTTAAAAATCTATATTACTCCCGTGTTTATAATAAAATTCCTTTATTCCCTAACTGACTCATTATTGACTCTGGGGGATCGTTAACCTGTCGGAACATGT
>NW_027130901.1:0-1813 GCF_026122565.2 Emydura macquarii macquarii
AGCCTTTGGCCTTTGGGAGCAGATCCTGGCCTGGTAATTCGGTCAATAATGTTACTGGTAACATGTGGCAAGGGACTTGCCTTGAACCAAGTCTAGTTTGTTAAGTTTTAGTACTAGGAAGCATTTTATCTTTATTTCTCTCATAATCATTTCTGACTTTAATGCCTTCTACTTGTACTCCTTAAAACCTATCTCCCTGTAGTTAAATGCATTTGCTTTATTCTTTAATCAAAACTAATCCAGTGTTATGAACTGTGTGGGTAACTCCAGTTAGGGTAGCAAACTGTTGTACATTGATTCTTTAAAGAGGCAACAGACCTAATACATTTGAACTGTCCAGGTGAGGGCTGGACAGTGTAGAACACACATTTTGGGGGGAAATCCACGACTGCAGGTGTGTTGGTGGTACTCTGGTGAAAGCCAGAGTATGACTGGTGTGTGGCTGGCAGGCTGCAGCTATACACAGACACTAAGGGTGTCTGTCACCTGCATGCTGCATGTGAGTGACCCAAGTGGGAGCTACAGCCACCAAAGCATTGTGAGGCACTCAAGTTTTCAGGGCAAGGGGAACACTGCCCCCTCACTAGTCTGGATTGCAACCTGGAATGTCATAGTGATTTAGTTTTCTGTATCTTAATAGAAGCTTCCTCTGCCCCCGTTCCCCCCCCCCTCCCCAGCATCGTCTAAGGGATTGCTTACATATTGCTACTTTAAATTTCTAAAGGATCAATTTTTAACATAACTGAATCTTAGTAGGAATCTAAATTGCAGAGAAAAGGGTTCTGAGGAATTTTGGAGTTCTGCCAGTAGTCAATTGTTGATGAGTAGGGCGCTTGACACCTGAGCTTACTGCAGTGACTGAAAAGGAATCTGATGATGAATGGAAGACAAGCTCCTCTATTATTTTTGCTCCCTATCTTTTTGGTGTAACCTATGCTAAGGAGAGTATAAGTCTCTCTTCCTCTAGTGGCCAGTCCACATAGAAAAATAAGCATCTACTACAGCTGCCACCTTTGGGAGTAACTCTTTTAGCTCAAGTAGGAGAAGTTAAAGCACTGAACACTGAAAGCATCTCAGATTCAATTATCCTGACAGTCGGAGAAAGGGCTGCCGGAAGAGTTGTCTTGAGCTTTCTAGGTTTACTTGGTGTTTGATTCCCACATTATTCTGCCACTTTTATTATGACTGCAATTTGGATTATCAGCAGGGTTTGAACCAAGGACCCTCAGTGCAGAAAAACAAGTTGCTTGAGATGAAGAAGAAACTACATTAGCTGGTAGCTGCTACAGGTATGTAACGTTGTATATGGACTAGTTACTAGAAGGGGACAAAAGCATGCACTGCGTCAGTGGGTTATACCAGCATATTTGCCACTCCAAACCTTTCTATATTTAGACACCCTGATTTCTCTCTTTTTTATTTTTGTATTGTTTGTTTCTTTATTTACTTTTGCAGACTTTATTAAACAAGGAAAATAAAACAAAGAATTTGGCCACAACTGTGATGCTGTCTGGATTAGGGGTGACCATCTACAATATTATTGATATCTATATTGCGAAATTACAATAATTCGTATGAGAAGTGCCATGTTAGGTACCATTGGGAAGGTTATAATTTGCTAAGATTGATAAGCATATTTATATGTGTGTGTCAATTTTTTATTACAAGTTCTAAATACATATGGCCTATTTGTATTTCAACTTCTGCTGTGTTTCTGGGTGACACCCTAGACAGGATGGCAGCAGTACTAAGCCTGCTTCATGGCCCATCAAGGGAACTCAAAGGTACTATGAATCCAGTGAAAAAACCCAAC
>NW_027130902.1:0-18562 GCF_026122565.2 Emydura macquarii macquarii
TACTAGCATAGCACAGCAAACACACAGTCTCTTACCTTCTGAACACCACACCTTCTCTTCCTGCTGCCTTAGATCAAAGCCTGAGTATCACACCCCAGCTCACCGCCCCTCCAGGATGATCTCCTTGAGTAGGAGTGAAGTGATAAATCAGACCACCAGTTTGCTGACCTGTCCTGCTGCAGTGGGCCCTTCTTTACACAATGTATGGTGGCTCACATGGACATAGGGTTTGAATACGAATGAGGAAGGAGGAGATTGTGGCCAGAAAGTCATGTGTTCCTGTGAGGTTTCCAGCCACTAGCCAAGGTAATGGAAGTTCAGGAGTTATACATTGGGTCCCTTAAACTCTCAATAATATACCAATCACATTCATTTCTGGATACTTTAATTTAACAACCCCTTTAACACTGACACCTGAGAGGAGGTTACAGCTCAGAGCTCAGTGCATTTGCAGATGTGTGTGAGAAACGTGTTCTCAGAACTGCTTCAGCCTGTTACAGAGGTAGCACACACTGTGCTCTCTCCTGGAGATTTTACTTTGGTTCTTTCCCGATTATTTTCCTTTAATCTAGTCATTCAGACTGAAAATCAATGTTTGCTCTTAGCATGTGGAAAAACAGCAGACAATGTGACTGAGCTTGGACTTCCCCAGTCTGCACTAGGTACCTCGGTAGGTAAAGGACCTCAGGAACAGGAGGGCAGAAATGTCCCCTTCATCTGGGATGGATCATAAATAAGAGGCTCCCCAGTTCTGCATGGGCCAAGAAAATTCACACATGGCAGACAAACTTACCTCAGCTCTGAGTGTCACGGGATGCTCTGCACAACCTGCCCTTGGACCTCAAGTTGTAGGAACAGGGATGTCAAAGTTTCAACTTCCCAAAGAGCTCCAGGTTTGTGGGGCTCCCTCTTCTCAGGTCAATAATGTTGTCAGACAGACAGACAAAGAACACCAGCATAACAAGCAGGGTCAAACCGGAGCTACGTACACTCTGACGTGAAAAGCAGAGCTGGGTGAGAGGGGCAGAGGGCAGTTGCGGATCAGGATTGAGGGGCAATGGCAGAGCTGGTGGGGGGCCCATGACTGCAATAATAGGGGTGTCAGAAGTGAGGGTGTCTGTGGAGAGTCCAGGTCGTGATGCCCCTATTGGACAGAACCAGGCCCTACAGGCCAAACACCCTGGAAGCAGGGGCCGGAGCCAAGGCAGGAAAGGGAGGTATAAAAGCCGGCCCAGCAGCTCAGTCAGGGGGCTGGTGTTGCTAGAGGCAGACGTGTCTTCCCAGAAGCTGTAGTCTAGGCTTGATCCAGGCCCTATGGCTAGTCGGAGCAACCACCCCACCAACTGGAGCCTCCAAAGCCTGCCCGGCCTGAGTGACTGGAAAGGGCTGCCGGACCCTAGTGACTGGTTGGGATCTGTGGGCCCTAGTGACTGGAGAGGGTCGCTGAGCCCTAGTGACTGGGAAAAGCTACCAGAGACTGCTGAGTGGGAGAAACCCCCTGAGGCCAGTCCTGACCTGGAGGAGCTGCCTGACATTGGGGACCCACTGGAGCAGCCTGAGCCTGGTGTACCGGAGGAGCCCCTGAGACCTGGAGGACCTGCCCTCCACTGAGGACCCTCGGGAGTTTCCAGCCCTGATGTCGGTCGACAGTGAGGGACCAGTGGGACTCCTCCTCGCCGTCTACCCCAGCGACCCAGACTGTTTTACTAGCCCAGCCTGTGGGAAGGCCGGGGGCTGCTGACTGCCCAACCAGCGCTGCCCAGCTTGTGGGCCAGGGACTGCAAACTGCTTGCCTGCCATGCCCTGCCGGAGGGCCGGGGGCACCAGACGCTTGCTAGCCCGCTCTGCTGGGGGCCGGGATAAAGACTTGTAAACGGGCAGTGCTTATTCCCTTAAAAGAAGGCACTGTGGCATTTCTCTCAGCCTGGGCCTGAGGAAGGGTCACGACGCCCAGCTGGACCATGCCACCAGCTTACATTTAGGTAAAAAGCACTACAGAGAAAACATTTCAAAAACAATAAAAGAACCTACACGCATGCGAATAACTTCCCAGAGATCAGCCCAGCCCTAACAAGGGCTCTGGTAGGAGCAGTCCTTCATAAATCCCACCCAAGAAGTTTCTTGGTGGTTTCAAGTTAATCACAGCTTCAGCTCAGAACTAGTACACTCACGAAAAGTTTACACCAACCTTTACACAGTTCATGGGTCTTTGACCTGGAGTTTCCAGGAGCAGGTAATCAGCAGACAATGGGTTTTTCTCCCCAGGGTGTAGCTTCAAAAAACTTCCCAAGTATCTCCTGGGAAACCCACTTCCTATATGTTGTCCCAGACAGTTCTTTGGAGTTCCTGACATTTACATTAGTCACGTCCCTAGAAAAGTTCCACACACTCCTACAATAACACAAACAATTGCATTTTTAATACAATGGACCTCAAAATGGACCTCAAAAGTATTAAACCTAAGAAGGTTTAGCTTAATTCCATAAGATTTGTCCAGGCTATTACAGGATATTGTCTGTCTGTCTCGGGAAGGGGTGGAAATCCCATCCTTTGGGGCATAGACTATAGGTCAGAGCAAAATCCCAGAGAACAGACTGTAGAGAACAATCCTACATTAGCCATAAGGTGTGAAGGAAGAGCCACAACTTGACCATAGTGACTCCATCTTAGTTATTTTATTTTAGCCTTCCCTCTTAGCTCTTAAAACAGCAGGGCCCCTCTGTGTTCAGAATGCTTGTCTGTGTCAGGGTCATGGAACGTTTCCCAAAAAAGCAAGAAAATAGCTACAACTAGTTTCTGCTAGTTATGTAGCCCTAAAAAATAAACCAGGCACCCATGTTAAATAAGGTTAAGTTAGTTGTTAATATATTTTATAAATATGTATACCTGTATAATTAAACAGTGTAAAAATGTAAGCCAATAGAAGTATTTGTATAGAATTAAGTGTACCTATGCAAAATAAAAATTTATGCATATATAATTCCTTTGTCTATATTATTATAAATATAAAAAAAAGTAAACTTCAGGGTCTCTCGCTACCCACTGCTTGGGAAGCATCTGACCTCTGCAGAAATAAATTCTGAAGACTGTTCACGAGACCTGCTTGGCTCTCTTTATCCGGTGCAGAGAAACGAACCTCCTAAAATATTTTTCAACAATTCTGGTGCCCAACGTGGGGCTCCTTGCATGCCACCGAGTTCTTCACCAGCCAATGCCCTAGCCGGCATTAGGGTGAATTTACCCTGAGAGCTTTTGAACTGGAAGTAGAACTCAGCGGAGTGCTGTAAAGCGGCAGAGACCTTTTAAGTCTCCAGGGATTCCAGGTACCTCTATGTTTTGTGTTTGTTATCTGTTTCTTTGTACTTGACAGGCTTTTCTCTTGGGAGATTCCAAAAAGGGCACCCTAGCATCGTCCTTGACAGTGGCCATGCATTGAGTTTGAGGGCTCATTAACGTAGAAGTCCTGGGTGGCACAAGGTTTTTTCATGCATGGAATCTCCCTACCCTTTCTTTGATCTGTACCTTTAATTTTGCTTGTAGTAAAATTCCTCTGGCGGTGGGTTAAAGAGATATATGCATATCTCCAATTGTTCTGTGCGCAGGGTGTCCACAGGGTGTGCTTGGAAGAAATACGTGCTGGTTTAAGTACTAGAATAAGGGCTCAGATCAGATTCTCTGACTATCCCAGCCCGTGGTTGTGACAGACACGAGTAAGTGTTCTCTACCGGATGAACGTGTGGGTGGATGACTGAGGACAGACAGACCCAGCTAGTCCCCGGAAAGAGAAGGAACGTGCTAGCAAGAACAACTGAAGCACGTTTGTGTGGATGGAGTAGTGGAGCTGGTTGTGGAGCGGAAGGAGCAGCGCTCTAGTCCTAGCTCCTTGCTGCATGTGATGTGCTGTGAGGCAGTATCCCAGCCTGCACCGGAGGGCAGGTGTGTCAAGGCAGCAGCACACTCTTGTATGGTCACACAGCCCGTGCCCATCCACTAGCAAAAGGGCAAATCAGCAGCTTCCGTGTCACGGCATCGCATCCCCTGATTTTTACGTGGATAGAAAACCTTCAGTTCTGTGCCAGCTCAGACATTTTATTAAGCAGAGAAAAGAAACATCAGAAAAACAAATTGCAGTAAAACTTCAGCACATGACATTTCTCAGCATCAGGAAACTGCATAACAGCATCTCCCAGGGAGACTCCGAGCAGGAACAAAGCTACTGTGAGCATCAGTGTAAATACAACTCCGCAGGGACATAGGTTTGGAGATACAGAGATACTGGGCTAGGCAGTCCTGCAATTAAGGTGCTAGCCTGACTCAGGGTCAATTCCCTGCTCTGCCACTGTCAACCTTGGGCAAGTCTCTTAGCTCCTCTGTGCCTCAGTTCCCCATACATGGATCTGGGCGGATAGCACTGCCCTAGCTCACAGGGGTGTTGTGAGGATAAATGCATTCATGGTTGGGAGATGCTCAAATCCTATTGTCATGGGGGCCAGATAAGGACCTGAGACAGATAAAAGTGAAGTCCCAGGTTCCCTATGGAGGGTATGGAGAAGCTGGTGCTGCAGCTCTATGGAGGCGGGCATAGAGCCAGGTAGCAGCTCATGTTCCACAATGCCAAGAAAATATCTAATAAAAGCTCTTTGCAAAGGAATGGGGTCTATAGAAATGAGCACAGGGCTGGGAGTCCGGAGATCCTGAATTCTAACCTCAGCTCCACCAGCGACTCACTGGGGAGCCCACGGCCAGTCGCATCACTTCCTGGAAGTGGGGTTGAAACGTGCTACCTCTCTGAAAGGGGAACGGTGAGAATGAATTAGCTAATATCTGCAGGGGGCTTTGGACGTGTAAAGCATTCTATATAAAATACAAAACTGCTGTTAAAAATTGCAGTGTACCAGTATTGGGCCCAACCCGGAGATCCTTACACAGAAATCTCGTTGGAGTCACGGGAAGAGTAAAACCTGCGTAAGCAGCTCATGTTTTCACCTACAGAGGAAAAACAGGTAATTCAGTGACATTCTAGTTACACCTTGAACTCTGAAACGCCCTCCAGAGGGATCCCAGCTGTCCCCATTGGACAATGCAGTGGGGGTGGTTGTAAGTCTCCTTTGCTAACGCACCCTGTGTTGCAGGGTAGGGTGGAGACAGCAATCAATTGAGGAGGCCTGTGTCAGAACCAGTTCATGCATGGCTGAGAGAGGACAGGACAGACTAAACCCCCTTGGCCCTCTCTTGGAAGCAGACATGAAGGGGGTGTGTGAAAGGAGCAGGAAACACAAGGGGCTCAGCAGGGGGAAGGATGCTTCCCTGCTGGAACCTAGATCTTCTTCGCAGTGTACTCGGTGCGGATGCTGCGCCCTGATGTGCTCCGGTATTCCCCATGCTCAGTCTTCATCTTCCCGCCCTGCATAATGGTCAGCTCCACTGGCACTGAAATGGTGACCTCCTTCCTCACCACGTTGATGGTCAGCTCCGTGTGGGGAGGGGTCGTGGCTGGCAGAGACACCTCAACTTTTTCCCTAGTGGTGATTGACTCACTCTTCCCTTTCTCAAAGGTGAGGGTGGTGGATATTTCTGTCTCCACAGAGACGGAGTTGCCTAAGATCTTCACTTCCACCTTGGTTCCCATTTTGAGAGTGGAGGAGCTACTGAAGTTGAAGCTGTGGGTGGTGGAGGTCTCGTACTCCTTGCTGGTGGTGGTGGTGAAGGTTTGCTCATGATCTGTTCTGTTGGTTCCCACAATCTCATCAATCACAATTTCCTTCTCCTTCTCCACCTTCTTCTGCTCCCATAAGACCTTGGCAGTGACAGTGGGGCGGCCAGATCGCAATGGACGCACATGGGAACACCGGTCGTGGAATCCAATTTTCCCATAGTCGTGAAGCCTCTCTCCTGATCGGGCCACATAATACCAGCCACCTCGATTGGGGTGCTCGTAGAGGATCCAAGCACCTCTCTGGACAATGTGAGAAGATGCCTTGTCATTAAAATATCCTGTGGTCAAGTCGGTCTCATTCGTTAACACCTTACTTTGCCCTCCATAGTTTGGGTGCTCATAGAGGGTGATCTGAGGATCCTCCAGGTCTTCATTAACCAGCTGTAGAGAGGAGATGTGGTCATTCATACCTATATTCCCGTATTCACCTTCCTCATAAGCACTGATTTGTCCTCGATAATCAGGATCTCTGAAGGCCAGCCACGGCTGCCCGATGACCTTCAGTGAGGAAATGGTGTCATCAAAATCCACCTGTCGCAGGTCACGTATGTCGGAGGTGAACTCTCTGGACAGTCCCTTGAAGTTCACATGCTGGTAGACGATGATTTTATTCATTCTGCACTTTGCTGGGAATGTCCCTCTGATTGGTGGCTCTGGCTGAATCGCCCGCGAGGAAGGAGTGTGTCCCGAAGAGCAGAGTCGGGTACAGCTCTTGCCCGGACAACGTGCGCTGTGATGGGAGACAAGTTACAGAGCATGAGTTGCAGCATTGCTGTATGGGGGAGCCATGACTCCAGTGGGGGCGGCAGGTCTGGATGGTGACACATCGAAATGGACAGTTGGTATTAAAGGTGGGGAAAGGCTGAGCCTCCCCTGAGGGGCTGTGTTTACCCCGCCCATTTCCCTGCCCTTCCTGCTGGGATGGCAGAACTTTTATTGTTCCATGCAGGCTCCCCTCAGTCACCCAGGATCCTATCTGCATGGAGCATGTAACACTCCTGGACACAGGCAGCATGAGATAGAGACGTGGGATAAGAAGAAACCCAGGGAAACAGCAGACAGGATGGAGGCTGAGCAGACCTAGGTTGCTAGTCATAGGGTGCCTGGGCTGGAACCAGGAGTAGGCGGCAGGCCAGGTTCCCCTCTCAGCCGCTGGCCAAGGGGCACAGGATCTGGGGTTGGAACAGAGAACTGCCTGCGACAGCACATGGACAGCTTGTCTGAGGGGACTTTCTTACCCCGGAAAGCAGGGACTGTACAGTAGCCTGGCCAGAGAGCTGAGTCACAAAGAGGGAGCAGCCGGACTCCTGATGAGACAGCATCCCAAGGTGTGAAGAGAGAGTGAGGGGTCATGGT
This sequence comes from Emydura macquarii macquarii, assembly GCF_026122565.2. Classification (NCBI taxonomy): domain Eukaryota; kingdom Metazoa; phylum Chordata; order Testudines; family Chelidae; genus Emydura; species Emydura macquarii. The sequence goes on from NW_027130902.1 coordinate 7,073, forward strand.
CATGGTGTGAGTAACCAGTGGCAGAGGCACCAGCTGGAGTGAGAGCTCATTCCCAGACCTGGCCGCAGGGAGGTGTACTTGTGGTGAGTGGACTGGACTCCTCTACAGTACCCGACAGTCTGCACCCAGCACTCTTGGATTTCTCCCTACGTGATGATGTTTCCATCACTTCCCTTGAAGAGACAATTCCATAACAACCCTTCACAAGGAGGAAATAACGTCTGAAATGTTCTTCCCCCCCCCTCCACTTCTTCCCAGCCCGTCACATCTTCTACCCACATCCCTTCCCTCCTTAATGACAGCTGAAAAAAGGGAAGCCACCACCCAAAGACTGTACTGGATGCAAATAGAAGGGCTGGGCATTGATTTGTGAGGAGCTGTGTGTGTGTCTGTGTGTCAGCAGCAGCCGGAGAGCAGGGAAAGAGAGACAGAAAGCCAAGGACACAGCAAGAGAAGCACCGGTCACACAGCCCTGAAAAAAAGCCAAGAGAGAGAGGTTTCTGGGCAGAGCACTGGCTGGAAAGAGGCTTGGAATTGTGAACAAGGAAACTCCCTCCAGCTCTTTGATTGTTGTTGTGTTGAGGGAACCAGGACTTTGTAAATCATGAGGATGGCATCAGAGGAATACCAGACTAATTCCTCAATATCTCCTCCTAATGGAAACCACCCACAAGACCCCAAATATTGGCTAAATACTTATACTAAAAAGGGCCTTGTTCTTCATTCCTGTGGTATCTGCTGCCTCTTCCTGCAAAGTAAATATTCCTTCCCCTTCCTAGCAGTGTTGTCTCCCCCCGCACTCAGAAATCACCTCTCCTACATACAGGTGGGGCGCTCTCACTCCTGGTGGTAGCAATATCCTCTCCTTTCTTTGAGAGTTAAATTCCTTCTGCAGCTGCTGTCAAATTATCTCAGGGGATGTGGTTCTTTTCAGTAACCGTTTGGATAATTTACAAAACAAAACCACACACAAAAACGGCACACAAATCTTCATGAAAAACTAAACATTTTCAAAATATTGACAGTTTTTCTCTCTCTCTCACTTATTTTGAAAAGATTATTCATCGATGAAAAGCTTTTTCTTTGAAAAATGTTAACCATTTCTACTTTTGGGTGACTTTACTGACTTTTTTGCAGTTGTAACCCCTCTGCCAGACAGAGTCGGCCCCAGCAAGGGCTGGGTTCTATATCTATGGTTTCCTGTCAATGACACAACACCAAACCAGCTCGAGCCCCCACCAGTCACCTGGGAAATCACACACTATCCCCTGGGCACCCCAAAAGGCAATACTTCCCTCTCGCAAGCACTGAGTCTGGGTGTAGAAAGTAACTCTTTTAACAACAGGAAGGAAGTAACACAGCACTGGTTTGTGCAAACAGAATTCATAAACACAATGAGCAGAGCCCACCCCAGAGTACGTGGGGCGTGTCCTTCACCTCTCCCTTCTCGCTTTCACCTGTCTCACTGACCATTGCTGCGCTGTTCACTTCTCGGTTGTAGGGCTCGACCAGCCCCTCTGCTGGCTCCTGTCACCTGTGGGCCTCGACCAGCCCCTCTGCCGGTTGTCAGTCTCTCAAGGTTTCCCAGTTCCATCAGCAATTTCAGCTCTGTTCCTGGGAAAACCCTCTGCTGACACAGGAGCCTTGTCCCTGCTTTTTAACAAAACAGCAGACTCCAAGAGGAATCATTCATTCTACCTTTCAAAGGTGGGAGGAGATAGTCAATCTGTGCCTGAGGGCAGCCCTTAGTCAGGGCTGGGGCAGGCTCAGCAGAAAGACACCCCCACCCCCACAACCCTTCCCTGCTTGCTCTTACAGCGCTCTGGCATCTGAAAGCCTCCTTTCCTGAGTTCTGTTTAGATGAGAGTGACTCTTTCATCAGAAGAGGCTAACCCAGTTCTGCTGCCATGTGTTCATACCACAGGAGAAAAACATGCCCTTACCCCTGCAGTTAACATAACGTGATCTGTAACCCAACACCAGCCAAATGGTGATACTGGACACACAGTGATTAGTGTGGACACTAGTGAGACATGGGACGCTCGATTTGCAGGTTAATAAGGTTTAATGTGCAGGGTTTTTCACAAATAGATGAGTTAAATACACAGTTTAACACTCACTACAATAGATTGTACTGCTTACACTTAGAGTTAAGCAGTTACTTAGCAGGCGGTATGCAGGGATGGCGTTTGTAGGGGCTTTGCTAGGGAGTTAGTGGAGTTTTTGGTTCGATTGGCAGCACTTGGTGCACAATCAGGTGTTGATGGAGCATCCTTTTTTGTCTAAGTGCTGATTATTTATATTTTATATATAGCTTTCGTTTCATTATTGTATTAATTATTATATATTTATTATTTATATTGGGTTTTTTATTTTAAATTATCTTTTATTTTTATTCTGATAATTGGGGTTGTTAAAACAACATTTGGTGACAGGAGGGGCGGTGAGAAAATATATCCCTTGGCATTGAAAAAGTGTACCCCCAGACGTTTAAGGATAACATGTTTTGTTTTTTCCGTTGTTTACGTGCAGCTGCAGCACACACGTTATGTATTTCGTTTTTTTACCTGCCGTGGTGTGCAGAAACTGAGACATCTGCGAGGTTACTCAGCATTCCTATTGGTCTTGGCCAACTGGAAGATGTCAGGCTGTGGAGGCCAGAATGGTCAAGCAAGCAACGTACGCTATGCTAGGCCTCAAAAGCGTGGTCAGTCAACTCAGATTGCACTGGGCCTCCAACGTTTCCCTTCTGGGTGGCTGCCATAACTTACTAAGCCACCATGACGACTTTTTGACACACACTTTTGATTATGGCTTAAAGCACCCCAGCCGGGGTCCGAGCGATCAGGGTCTTTTAGCCGGCAGGGTGTATCGCAGAGAGTCGCATTACTTGTTTGCAGGGATTTTTTAGTTTTTTGAGTTGCTTTAGGGACCTTTTCGTTTGCTAAGAGTTCCACTGCAGCCATTATAGGGACTATTTGTAACACACACATGAGCACAATGGGAAGCAGTGCTAGATTTAAGATTTCAGTGGCAGTGGGGGACCATTTCATTAGGGTTTTTCATCAACTGTGCATTGTGGCAGCTTTTGCAGCATTTAGGACTTGGATTATTTTAGTTTTATTATGTTTGATTATTAAATTTACAGTTTTTACTTGTTTTTGAATGTGTGTAAGCAGGGCTATTGTATCTGAGTGTATTAGCATGTGTTGTATTAAATTAGTATTGATTTTTAATATGATAGGTTGAACTTATTTTATCATATTAATATTTATTAATAATTGAAATATATTTTGGTTTTTGTCAATTATATTATATCATTTTAATATAGTAATATTACAATCATATTTGTTTTGGGCAGGATTAATTTTTTAAATAAATTTTATTAATTATAATTTGGGCACATTGCGTGTGTATAAAAAGACAACTTTGTTTAATATACACAATGGTTGAATTAATGCTACTATTGGGTAACAAGGCATAGCAACAATTGTATATATTTAATTTTGATAAGAGTATGTAAATTGTATTAATGTTTTCTGTAAATATATTTTACAAGGTGTACTTTTGGGGGTTTAGAATTTGGCTTTTATAACTTTTTTTTAATATTAAGTTTTTAAGATTGTATTTTTTGGGCTTAGGAGCACAATGTACAATTACACGCTGATAGGTGTTGGTGTGTATTACTACACTGGCAGAGGGAATTACTAATACTCATTGCCGATACTATACTTTTAGCTTAGTAAGAGGTGGGGGTTTTTTAATTAGATGGAATATTTTTACTTGGTAGTAGCTAAAATCGGCTTTGTTGTAAATTACTTCAGACCGTTTTTGACACCATAACAGTGTGTTGCTTTGTGGTTTTTTGGTTTAATTTATTTTGTTTGGGCCAGCTTTTTTGGGGGGGAGTACTTATTTTGGTGACATTAATTGTGAGTTGCCCCTTAAAATTACAGAAAGCTATTATTTTAAGTTTTAAAGCATTTTTTTTTAGTCAGACAGTAGTGGGCAGGGGTACTATTTTGCAACCTTTGTTTGATATGGCATTATTTTTATTTATACTAGCAGAGGACAGCAAACACATAGTCTCTTACCTTCTGAACACCACACCTTCTCTCCCTGCTGCCTTAGATCAAAGCCTGAGTATCACACCCCTGCTCACCGCCCCCTCTAGGATGATCTCCTTGAGTAGGAGTGAAGTGATAAATCAGGCCACCAGTTTGCTGACCCGTCTCGCTGCAGTGGGCCCTTCTTTACACAATGTACGGTGGCTCACATGGACATAGGGTTTGAATACGAATGAGGAAGGAGGAGATTGTGGCCAGAAAGTCATGTGTTCCTGTGAGGTTTCCAGCCACTAGCCAAGGTAATGGAAGTTCAGGAGTTATACATTGGGTCCCTTAAACCTCAATAATATACCAATCACATTCATCTCTGGATACTTTAATTTAACAACCCCTTTAACACTGACACCTGAGAGGAGGTTACAGCTCAGAGCTCAGTGCATTTGCAGATGTGTGTGAGAAACGTGTTCTCAGAACTGCTTCAGCCTGTTACGGAGGTAGCACACACTGTGCTCTCTCCTGGAGATTTTACTTTGGTTCTTTCCGATTATTTTCCTTTAATCTAGTCATTCAGACTGAAAATCAATGTTTGCTCTTAGCATGTGGAAAAACAGCAGACAATGTGACTGAGCTCGGACTTCCCCAGTCTGCACTAGGTACCTCGGTAGCTTAAGGACCTCAGGAACAGGAGGGCAGAAATGTCCCCTTCATCTTGGATGGATGATAAATAAGAGGTTCCCCAGTTCTGCATGGGCCAAGAAAATTCACACATGGCAGAAAAACTTACCTCAGCTCTGAGTGTCACAGGATGCTCTGCACAACCTGCCCTGGGACCTCAAGTTGTAGGAAGAGGGATGTCAAAGTTTCAACTTCCCAAATAGCTCCAGGTTTGTGGGCTGCCTCTTCTCAGTTCAATAATGTTGTCAGACAGACAGAGAAAGAACACCAGCATAACAAGCAGGGTCAAACCGGAGCTACGTACACACTGACATGAAAAGCAGAGCTGGGTGCGAGGGGCAGAGGGCGGTTGCGGATCAGGATTGAGGGGCAATGGCAGAGCTGGTGGGGGGCCAGGACAGCAATAATAGGGGTGTCAGAAGTGAGGGTGTCTGTGGAGAGTTCAGGACAGGACTAACAGGGGGTCTGCAGGGCAGGATCGAGGGGCACTGGCAGAGCTGTGTGAGGAGCCCAGGACTGGAATAACGGGGGGTTACAGGCCAGACTGAGGTTTAGTGACAGAGCTGTGTGTGAACAGCCTAGGTCTGGAACAATAAGGGAGGGTGGGACTGTCCCAGTACAGGGCAGCTGTACCTGTATTTCCCCTAAGTGGTTCAGCCAGGCACTCACTCCAGGCTTCTGGCTCCCCTTGCCGGGATCTCTCTGGGGTCTCCTGACCATGATATTCCCAGGTTGAGCAGTTTCCTGCCTTTGTTGTATCATTCCCAGAACTAGACATTCCTGACCTGGAGGACCTGCCTGACCTGGAGGAGCTGCCTGACGTCGGGGACCCACTGGAGCAGCCTGAGCCTGGTGTACCGGAGGATCCCCTGGGACCTGGAGGACCTGCCCTCCACTGAGGACCCTCAGGAGTTTCCAGCCCTGATGTTGGTCGACAGTGAGGGACCAGTGGGACTCCTCCTCGCCGTCTACCCCAGCGACCCAGACTGTTTTACTAGCCCAGCCTGTGGGAAGGCCGGGGGCTGCTGACTGCCCAACCAGCGCTGCCCAGCTTGTGGGCCAGGGACTGCAAACCGCTTGCCTGCCATGCCCTGCCGGAGGGCCGGGGGCACCAGACGCTTGCTAGCCCGCCCTGCTGGGGGCCGGGATAAAGACTTGTAAACGGGCAGTGCTTATTCCCTTAAAAGAAGGCACTGTGGCATTTCTCTCAGCCTGGGCCTGAGGAAGGGTCACGACGCCCAGCTGGACCATGCCACCGGCTTACATTTAGGTAAAAAGCACTACAGAGAAAACATTTCAAAAACAATAAAAGAACCTACACGCATGCGAATAACTTCCCGGAGATCATCCCAGCCCTAACAAGGGCTCTGGTAGGAGCAGTCCTTCATAAATCCCACCCAAGAAGTTTCTTGGTGGTTTCAAGTTAGTCAGAGCTTCGGCTCAGACTTAGCAGACTCACGAAAAGTTTACACCAGCCTTTATACAGTTCATGGGTCTTTGACCTGGAGTTTCCAGGAGCAGGTAATCAGCAGACAATGGGTTTTTCTCCCCAGGGTGTAGCTTCAAAAAACTTCCCAAGTATCTCCTGGGAAACCCACTTCCTATGTGTTGTCCCAGACAGTTCTTTGGAGTTCCTGACATTTACATTAGTCACGTCCCTAGAAAAGTTCCACACACTCCTACAATAACACAAACAATTGCATTTTTAATACAATGGACCTCAAAATGGACCTCAAAAGTATTGAACCTAAGAAGGTTTAGCTTAATTCCATAAGATTTGTCCAGGCTATTGCAGGATATTGTCTGTCTGTCTCAGAGGCTTGTCGTGACAGTGAGACAAACTGAGATAACTGCCTCTGTGAGAGAGACTATAGCAGATTTAAGGCTTATGAATTATGGACTTTTGTAGAAAGGCCAGGATCATTTAAGCAGTCGTGCTAAGGAGAACTCAGTGCATTCAGAAACTGAGTCTGAATTTTGTTTCACTAGCTGGACATTAATGTGTTCCTGGACTGTTTAAGAACTGATGGCTTTCAGAGCTGTTAAGATCTCTGTGATCGGAGATTGTTCAGGATTGCCTTGTTTTTCAATTGAAATACTTTGGGTTAAAATACCTCTGGAAAGAACTACGGAAAGCCAGGTAGTCTTTCCTGACTAAGGTGTTCTGAGAACTCAAAGAAGTTTGGGAGCAAGGGGCAAGCTTGTTTGTTGATGTTGCAGTATCTATGCCAGGGATGGGCGACTGGCAGACATCATCTTATCTGGCCCACCACAGCCCAGCCCAGGGCAGGTGATCTGACAGTGCCTGGACCAGGAAGGGGATGGGGTGTCCAGGGGAGGGCCCTGCCTGCCTGCATGCAGATGTGTGCACCACATGATGCAGTGGCAAGAGTGTCTGGTCCTTGTGAACCTGAAGTCTTTCTCAGTTTCTAACATACCATAGCCAGGTTTGGATTCGGTCTCTGTCTATTCATCTGACATTGTCTCCACTAATTCCTGCTGCCTGAAAAGGGAAGCAAATTTCATCCAACAACTGGAATTCACATCCCACCTAGTATTCCAGCCGTCCTCAAATGGACCGCGGCCCTGCCTGCCTCTGAGATCTGCCACCGCGGCAGCCGGCACCAGCAACACCTGAGAGCTTTTGTATGCCTCGTCCTCTTCTGCCTTCTCGTTTGTGTTTGTTGGGGAAATGGATTTGACAAAACCAACAGCCTTGGTGAATAAGCTGAGAATTTTGTTATCACAACCCCATTAACGTTTCCATCATTTACACAAACGCATAGAGAACGCAGCTGGTTGTGTAATTTACAACAAAGCAGGGTCTGCATCATGGTGGGGTTCTGGGAAGTTAATCTTTAGACGGTGACTAGAACCTCAGATAGTACCACTGGCCGTGGGGTGTGTAAATTAACATCTAAATAACCCATAAACCATGACAGGCTGCCAGTCGAGATTCAAGGACATCTCCAGAGCTGTGTGGGGATCCCAGGCCTAGAACAGTGCGTGTGGCAGGAGGGGCAGAAGTTTGTCTGTGGTGGATCAAACTGAGCAGCACAAAATAAGGAATCATTTAATCAGCTTCACAGACCCTCCTCACTGAGGAATCCTTTCCCCAGGGAAGGGGTGGAAGTCCCATCTCTTGGGGCATAGACTATAGGTCAGAGCAAAATCCCAGAGAACAGGCTGTAGAGAACAATCCTACATTAGCCACAAGGTGAGAGTGGCAGATGGGGGGAAGGGAGAATAAATAAGTCAGGATTTATATTTCTTTTCCACCTGTCATTGTTTGGAACCTAGAAGAATCATCCCAGGGCTGGATGTATTGTCAGTGAGGTACGGTCTGAGGACATGCCTGAGAACGGATACTATGTGGGTGCTGTAAACTACTGAGAAACTTTGCACTCCTGCCCCGCAAACCATGACCACCGCTATTTTCTATCCCATGAGGTTCAGGTGCTTTCCATGATCACACCTAGAACCTCCATGTCTGAGAAAGAAGGCAGAAGTGGTGACCAAACACAGGGTCACAGTTTCACACATTGTAGTGTGAGTGCTTCAAGTTCCCAGCCAATAACGAAGCAGCATTTTCAAACATTCAGACAAGAAACGTTCTTCATGGTGCATTCTGGCCAGGATGGAGGGTGTCAGCAGAGAGGGGGAAATGGGGCCCAGGTCAGAATAGTAGGGACATGCTGCAGTGCAGAGCTGAGAGGCACTGGCAGAGCTGTGTGGGGAGCCCAGGACTGGAACACCAGGGGAGCTGCCTGCACGGCAGGACTGAGGAGCTGGAAGAGCAAGGGATTGTGGGTGAAAGATTCCCTACCTCCATAGACAGGATGTTGTGAGGGTAAAATCCATTAATGATGGTGAGGTGCTCAGATACCATGGTGATTAGGGCCCTATAAGACTCTAAATAGACAGAGATGCATGAAGCCGAGCAAAAGAAAATATTACCAACTATGGCTAGAGACAGCTAAGGTGCTGGCAGAACTCAGCCCATCCACCCAGACCTGAAAAGCAGGGAAATACCAAGTTAAGGGGAAAGACGTGTGCATTTCTTGCCACCTTCCTGTTTCCTACGACACTGTCAATAACACTCCGACCATCCATCCCTCAGACTTCCACTTCCACCTCCAACAGATATCCACACGCAGTGCTTACCCAAACTGCAACACACTTGCATCGGACACAAAACCTTAACAATGCCTTCATACGCTTTTATAGCAACCGCTCAGCATGTCTGACTGTCACGCATTCCAAGCATTTGGGAAGCTAGTCTGCCTTAACACAGCAGAGGGAAGCTTTTGCATTCTGCATTTTCACTCTGAAAGGCTCAAACTGCTTAATGGGACTAAGTTGGGGGGCCTGGATAATCTCCATCCAAGAATATTAAAGGAACTGGCACATGAAATTGCAAGCCCATTAGCAAGGATTTTTAATGAATCTATGAACCCAGGCTGTACCGTATGACTGGAGAATTGCTAATATAGTTCCAATTTTTAAGAAAGGGAAAAAAGTGATCCAGGTAACCACAGACCTGTTAGTTTGACCTCAGCTGTATGCAAGGTTTTGGAAAAATGTTTGAAAGAGAAAGTAGTTAAGGAGACTGAGGTTAATGGTAATTAGGACAAAATACAACAAGGTTTTGCAAATGGTAGATCGTGACACACCAACCCGATCTCCTTCTTTGAAAAGATAACTATGACTATAAAGATGACCATGAGCCGCCAATATGATGTGGCTACTGGTATTTCCAGTAGAAGAGATCTCATCTGGAATACTGTGTGCTGTTCTGGTCTATCATATGTAAGAAAGAATGGAATGGGTGCAGAGAAGGGCTACTAGGATGATCCAAGTAATGGAAAACCTGCCTTATGCACAGGGACTCAAAGAACTTGGCTTCTTTAGCCTAACGGGGAGATATGATTGCTCTCCATAAATACATCAGAGGGATAAATACCAGGGAGGGAGCGGAATTATTTAATTTAGCACCAATGTGGACACAAGAACTAATGGATATAAACTGGCCATTCGGAAGTTTAGACTTGAAATTAGACTAAGATTTCTAATCATCAGAGGAGTGAAGTTCTAGAACTGCCTTCCAAGGGGAGCAGTGGGGGCAAAAAAACAAGCTGGCTTAAAGAGTGATACATTTATGGAGAAGTTGGTAAGATGGGACAGGCTAATTTGGCAATAAACTGATCTTTGACTATTAGCGGTAAATATGCCCAATGGCCTATGATGGGATGTTAGATGGGCTGGGCTCTGAGTTACTACAGAGAATTCTTTCCCGGGCGTCTAGCTGGTGAGTCTTGCCCACATGCTCAGGGTTCAGCTGATCACCATATTTAGGGTCGGGAAAGAATTTTCCCCCAGGGCAGATTGGCATAGGCTGTGGGGATTTTTCGCCTTGCTCTGCAGCATGGGGCACAGGTCACTTGCTGGTGGATTCTCTGTACCTTGCAGTCTTTAAACCATGATTTGCGGACTTCACTAACTCAGTCATAGGTCAGGGGTCTCTCACAGCAGTGGGTGGATGAGGTAGCGTGGCCTGCGTTGTGCAGGAGGTCATAGTAGATGATCAGAATTGTCCCTTCTGACCTTAAAGACTATGAGTCTATGAGAGACTTTTTGCAAACTGGCTTACTGTCACTGCTATGAACCTGATCTACAGAATCTGAAATCAAATTGTCATGTGTATGATTCCTTTAACCTTGTAATAACCCTCTTCTTTTCTTTTTATATTAAACCTCTAGTTTTTGGTTACCAAAGGACTGGCACAAGTGTGATTTTTGGTAAAATCTGAACTTTCTATTGATCTGGGGAGGGCGCTGATCCTTTGGGATTAGAATAACCCTTTCTGTGATTAACCTAATGTTCAGTAAACTCTCATCATAAACACCAGCAGTCCGGGTGGTAAGCCAGGGGCTGGAATGCCTAAGGGGACGTGTTTTCTCTTGTTACCAGTGTGGTAACACAGGAGCTCACTTCTGTTACTGGCTTGGTAAAATCTATTTATCGAATAAGACACCAGTTTCGGAGTGTGTCTGCCCTGTTTTTGTACCAGTCTGTCCTAAATCTGGCACTCTCAGCTGTGACCCACACCAGGCACGGCCATCGGTCACAGGTGTAATTACAGGACGGTCTGATGTCAGACAGAAGAGATAATTTGTTGCTCTCCAACACATCATTAAAGATCTACAACTATCCAACAGATGATCCGTCTCTCGCTCAGGCAGTGGGCGACAGACCCATCCTGGCTTACAGACAGCCCCCCAACCTGAAGCAAATACTCACCAGCAACCATACACCCTACAAGAAGTCTAATCCAGGAACCTATCCCTGCAACAAACCCCGTTGTCAGCTCTGCCCACACATCGACTCTAGTGACACCATCACTGGTCCTAACCACATCAATCACACCATAAGGGGTCATTCACCTGCACATCCACTAATGTGATACATGCCATCATGTGCCAGCAATGCCCCTCTGCCATGTACATTGGCCAAACCGGACTGTCACTGCGCAGAAGGATAAATGGACACAAATCAGACATAAAATATAACAACATCCATAAACCAGTCGGAGAGCACTTCAATCTCCCAGGACACTCTGTCTCTGACCTGAAAGTTGCCATACATCTACAAAAAAATTTCAAAAACAGACTTCAAAGAGAAACTGCTGAGTTAGAAATTATCTGCAAACTTGAGACATTCAAACTGGGTCTGAATAGGGATTTGGAAT
>NW_027130903.1:0-18689 GCF_026122565.2 Emydura macquarii macquarii
TGTATGTTCATTTTCATCATATTTGTATTGATCAAATTGTGATCAGATTATGGTCCAAGATTTATAAACACAGTTGTGGAAATGTGTATTCCTGCAAAGAACATCTAGCAAATTTACAAAAAATATAATAAACCATATACATTAAATGTTGCTCAACTTTCAAAAGAGTATGAAGGGATTAATTACTTAACTCTGATTGAATTTCATTGGGAGTTGGTGCCTCACACACTTAGAAACTTTTCAAAATATCAGCCTAAAGAAATCAGAAAATTTCATTTAGATTCACAAATTGTTAGAAAGCAAGAAAATAAGAGGGGAAAACCAGCCAGCAAGCAAAAGGAATATTCTTACCTATCATTCCATCTTCATGCACAATAAACCAAGCTGTAATTTAAATACAGACTCTGAGTGAGTTATGACTTCTTGAAGACTATTTATTGTTTTTCACATATAGTAACTGTATGTAGGGACATCTTGCATGCCTTGTGAATCTGGCAAGAGCTAACTCTCAAACAAGGCCTCAAAGGAGAAGGTAAATGAAACTCATCTAAAACAGAACAAATAAACTTTCTACATTAAGCTGACAGAATTCCTATTGATGTTACATCCAAATGTGTATTCTTATTCATTTTCAAGGAGAAAGCATCATTTCCACTAAGGTGTTTCTTTCTGAACATACTGCTACCAATAGAAATAGATTCAATATTAATCAGTCAGGCTGAAATCCTGGCTTCATTGATGAGAGTCAATAGGAACATTGATCATGGCTTCAATGGAGTCTGTATATCACCCTCAGACTTCTTCTAATATCAATGATCCTTAGTGCACAACAAATCATATGAGCTGGCTTCTCATGCTAGAACACCTCCAGTGTCTTCAATAATACAACTAACAGGCCAGTTTCTGATAACATTGAGTAGTGTCTTTCTTCTCCATTGGTCCTGTGATGTCAATGGGACAGATATTCAGCTGATGAAAATCAGCATAGTTCCATTTACACTCAATGAGGCAGATCCAGAGTTAGGGTATATCAGCTTTGCTCCATCAAAGTCAACAGGCCAGATTCCTAATGAGTGTAAATCAACATAACGTCTTCAAAGTCAATGGTCCAAACCAGCAAAGCTCCATTGACTTGGCTTCATTGTACAGTGGTTGAGGATTGGATGGAGCTAGGCAGGTGTCACTGTATGCAAACACTGAAGGTAGTGCAGTTGTTGAAATGTTAATAAAAGCCAAATTTGATTTACACAGTAATCTGATTTAGGAAAAAATATCCATAGTGAGTTTCAGATCAGAGAGAGGTTTTGCAGGGGTGGTGTAGGCTTGTGGCATGGTCCAGCCAGGGTGTTGTGATCCTTCCTCGGACCCAGGCTCCTAGAAAGGCCACAGTTCCTTGGCCTAGGGTAATAAGTGGTGCAATTACAAGTGTTTAGCCCTGGCCCCTGGCGGGGTGGGCTTCTTCCACAGTCTGTAGCCCTCTGGCCCTCATGTAGGGCAGGGCAGGTAAGGAGTCTATAGCTCCAGCCTTTCAACAGGTGGGGCTGTTAAGCAGTCTGGTGCCCCCGGCCCTCAGGCAGGCGGGGCTAGTAAAGCTCGGTGTCCTCAGGTAGGCAAGTTCCAAGGAAGCCAAGCACTCCCAGGGCAGTTAGGGAAGGGGGTAGGGGGATGCAGGCCCACCCGACTCCACTGCATCCCAGCCTAGGGCCTTATCAGTGCCAAATCAGTTTGCCACTGAGTCAGCGGGGATCCAGCTGCAACACGCTGACTGGTTTAGCCCCTGACTCAGCTACTCTCTAATTGGCTGTTCCTGGGCTACTTCCTCCCACCCTGTCCCCGGGTACTTGCATCCAGTCGTCTCCCTCTGGGTCACTGGAGTAGACGGTGATCAGGAGTCCCACCAGTGCCTCACTGTTGACCGGCGGCAGGTCCGGAAACTCCTCAGAGTTGTCAGCGGAGGGCAGCTCCTCCAGGTAACAGGGTCCCAGGTGGTCCTCTGATACACCAGGCTCAGGCAGCTCCAGGAGGTCCCCGACATCAGGCAGCTCTTCGGTCAGGGTTTTTCCCACCCAGCGGTCTTGGGTGACTCTCCCCAGCTATTAGGGCCCGGTGGCCCTACCCAATCACTCGGGCTTTGCAGCCCTCTCTAGTCCCTCGGGCTCGGCGGCCCACTCCAATCAATAGGGCCTGGCGGCCCTTTTCAGTCACTCGGGCTGGGCAGTCCAGGCAGGTTTGGGAGGCTCTGGTCTGTAGGGTGGTTGCTTCAAACAGTCACAGGGCCTGGGTCAGTCCTAGACCGCAGCCTTTGGGAAGACACGTCTGTCTCCAGCGGCAGCTTCCCCCTGACTGAGTTGCTAGGCCAGCCTTTTATACTGGCCCTTCCTGTCCTGGCTCCGCCCCTTTTCTCCCAGGTTGTTTGGCCCGCAGGACCTTGTTCTGTCCAGCAGGGATGTCGCGGCCCTTCCTCGGACCCAGGCTCTGAGAAAGACCACAGTGCCTTGCTACAGGTGGCTATAACAAGGGGACATACTTTTTACTTGTACAGACCCCATTCCAGCCAGGTACTTATGCACATGGTTGACTTTGAGCGTATGAGCCAACTCCTTGACCTCAGTGGATCATTCATGCTTAAACAGATCAGCTGTTGGATCAGGATCATAAATGTGATCCAGAATTATGGTGTCATCATACTTATGGAGATCCATTGTGTCAATTAAGTAAAATGGATCCTCAGGAAAAAAAATGACACTGCCGTTTTTCTATACTTTCTTTTGAAAAGTCAACTCTTCTTGGACATTTGCTCAGCCCCACAGTATGACAGCTTCTTTTATCTCACTGAACAGAATGTACATCTCCAACAATTCTTCTAATATGTCATATTTTTCAAACTTTACCAAATATTCACTCATAGAGCTAAGCCCAGATAAGACCATTAGATCATCTGGTCTGACTTCCTGTATATCACAGGCCAGCTAATTTCACCCAGTTACACCTGTACTGAGCCCAATAATTTGTATTTGGCGGAAGCATCTATCACAAGTCCTCCACTCTGAATTTCCCGCACATTCCTTAGGCTTCTTTGGAAAGCCCAGTCATTAGTTATTTGTCTTGTCTGTGTTCATTTGTCATTTATTGTCTTGGGCTGGGATTTTCAAAGGTGCATAAAGAGATGAGGCACCCAATTCACATTGGATTTAAATGGGATTTGGGTACCTAACTCTCCTAAGTACCTTTGGAGAGCTCACTCTTAATCACTTTTCTCCCACTATTACAACTCTCCTCAGATAAGGACCTGGGGACTGATTTAATGTCCATTGAAGTCAGCAGAAAGACTTTTCAATGCTTTCAGTAAGCTTTGGATCAGATGCATAGTTATCACCCAGTAGTAAATGGCATAAGTAAATACTCAATCTTAGACTGACCAGTGGCTTTTGGTATCTAAGTTTGTGTTTCCCATTGATCATTCCCAGAACCTACATGTCACCGCGCACATCCATGGACACCGTGAAAACACTCAATTCCCATTCATCTCAATCAGACCTCCGAGTTTTGAACACTCAGGGGGTGAGGCGAGATTTTTTCTTAAGTACCAATGTTATTTAGAGGCATAGTCCAACTTACTTCCAATGGTATGTGTACTCCTAAATCATTTATGTGCTTTTGTAAACTCCCTCTAAGAGCCTGATCCAGGCAAGGTTTACTAAAATGAATCACAGAAGATCAGGGTTGGAAGACACCTCAGGAGGTCATCTAATCCAACTCCCTGCTCAAAGCAGGGCCAATCCCAATCATGAATTACTTACTGGATCAGATCAAGAGTTCACTGTTGCTTGTTAGGTAGAGACTTTCTTTCCTGTTTGCTGGTTTGCTTTCTTTACCTCTGCTATAGAGGGATTTCTCCCCATAATTATCTTGACCATATTTTAAGACCCATTGAAGAATGGATATGTGGCAGCAACTCCAAGTTCTCATTCATTTGCTTTGTGTTATGTTCTTTAGCTATTTAGAACATGTGTTGCCTATATGTGAAGGAAAAATACTTGTCAGCCAACTTGATTTTTTAAATTGGCCTGGCAAATTTGCCATGTAAAAATTTCCTTTCATAGGAAGAAATCCTGCATTGCCATGCAATCAATGCAGCGGCTGCTGCTAACGACAACGATGATGGTGATGATTAAAAATAATGATATTTTAATTCTCCATCAACATATTAATTCACTTCATACCAATGATAGATAGATAGATAGATAGATAGATAGATGTTTATATATTTTGACTGAGAGCGAGAGAAGAAGAGAGAGAAGTTTTCAACGTGACTACAACCATACATATACTCAGCCTATGTAAGGATGGGAGAAATCTCTCTAGATAATCCCTATGGGTCTACGTACTGCCATACTCAATGAGTAGCAACTTACTTTTCTATGTCTGTACTCCGCCGAGATGGAGGGGTCGTGGTTTGAGATCTCGGTGGCGAGAAAAGAGCAGTCGGGCAAGCCAGTGCCCACAAAATTTGTTTATTTAAGCTGCTAGCAATACAATTTGAACGCTTACCAAAATGAGGGAGGGAAGCCCCATTCTCCCTTAAGCGTGCTGCCCCAGGAGCGGACCTGCCACGTGGCACCCTCGCAGGCTGTGTGTCCACGGAGAGCTTCACAGCAGTGTGTCATCCCTTACCCTGATATAAGCTTTTCCCTCATCCTGACAATCTGCCTATTGGTTACTTTCTAATTCAATGAGTGATTGGTTGCTGGCACTTGTTATTCATCTTACTATTGGTGTCCTTCCAGTGTCGAATCCGCTATAAGCTGTGGGCACTTGTTTTCTTCCTTAGCTGCTTCAAACCAGTTTTGCGGTTAGCATACTTCTGCTTTATCTCGGCGTCAGATCTAGGCCATCGGGCCTGGTCTTGCCACTGTGCTAGATTCACGTTACAATGTCTTCTGCACCCTACAATGTCCCTGTCATTATAATGAGCAACTCATAGAGTAAGTTCCCACTCAGCATGAACAAGAGTGCAAGAAAGTTGACTGTCTATACAAGGGCAGGAAAGAGTTGCCAATGAAGAGTGGGAATTCCATAGTCCGCAGCGTAGACCATTTGTAACCCAAACAGTCCTCACTTGTTCCCACGCTGATATTTACTTTGTCCAAATCCAAGCTTTTCAATTTTACTGAAGTGGGATGATACCTGTCCCAGGGACTTAAAGAGTGATTCGTTCACCTGGGATGTTGGGATTAGTAGTATTCAAGGGTATTCGAGAATCGAGGGTATTGTTCACTTTACATTCCACTGTCATCTACAGGAAGTTTCCCTGCACCTTAAACACAACAGGTCCTGAATTCACACAACTAGTTATCAAATAGTAGTCAGGTTCTGCCTGTAATTTTCAAAGCAGCCTAATGGATTTAAGTGCCCAGTTCCATTCAAAATCCTAGCTGTGGCTTCTACCCCATTGAAAGATACAAGGGTGAGATTTTCAAGAGCATATAAGTGATTTGGGAGCACAAATTCTATTGAAAGCACACTGGTAAATCCTTATTGCATATCTGAGTTCCATCCTCCCTGAGTCTAGAACCAGAATCTTAGATATTAAGGCCTATCTCCTGAGCTCTGGGGAAATGTGAACCCAAATCACAGAATCATAGAAGATGAGGGTTGGAAGGGACCTCAGGAGGTCATATAGTCCAACCCCTTACTCAAAGCAGAACCAACCTCATCTAAATCTCCTCAGCCAGGGCTTTGTCAAGTCGGTCCTTGAAAACTTCTAAGGATGGAGACTCCACCACCTCCCTAAGTATCTTATTCCAATGCTTCACCACCCTCCTACTGAAATAGCTTTTCTTAATATCCAACCTAGATCCCCTCTTTGTCCACAACTTGAGACTATTGCTCCTTGTTCTGTCATCTGCCACCACTGAGAACAGCCTAGCTCCATCCTCCCTGTAACCCCCCCTTCAGGTAGTTGAAGACCTCTATCAAATCCCCCTTCACTCTTCTCTTCTGCGGACTAAATAAGCCTAGTTCCCTCAGCCTCTCCTCATAAGTCATGTGCTCCAGGCCCCTGATCATTTTCATTGTTCTCAGCTGGACTCTTTCTAGCTTGTCCACATCCTTTTTGAAAGATATAGTTAAGCCGACCTGTCTTTGTAGGGTAGAAGAGAGCTAAGATTCATAGCTTCGGAGATTCGATGGCCAGAAAAGCGTACTGACATTATCTAGTCTGACCTCCTTATCAATCCTAGCCAGATGAATTATCCTGGGGAAGTTCTGTTGAACTGGAGCAGATCTTCAACCATACTTTGTTCTGGAAAGGTTGGCTTGGGTCAGTGTGTTCACAGGCACCATGCTCATTGTGGCCTGCTGCATTATCATAGTTGAGATATAGGTTTCTGTATTCTGGGCATACAGGTTGAGAGTGGGAGAACCACAGGATCCCACTGCAGGAGAGGTGAAGGCAAGAGGCCTGTAACCTGGAGATACCAGAGAAGGGTCAATGGTGAAGCCATGACAAACGTTCTGCCAGTGAAACTCTCTGTGGAATTTAAGGTATGCAGAATGTCATTGCAGATACAAGGTGCCTAGAGCAAAGCTTCAAATCTTGAAAAAAAAAAATACATCGAGAACTTTAATGCATAATGGGAGGTAAGAAAAACTGGCACCTTCTTGCCGGCTGTTTGGATCATTACTTATTCCAAGGGAAGGATATCTCCTACGGTACCATCTGTACCACTCACGGCAGTACAAGACCCCCAAATCCTGTGCTGGGGCATTTGAGTCAAATCTGATTCGTAGAGAGAAGGGCATTCTATTGAGCACCCGGCCCTGCTCCCAGAAGCACAGCACCCCCTAGTGCTGTACAACGACAATCAGGGCTTTTCTCAGAGCCTTTTTCATTTCCCTGTTTCTGAGACTATAAATTATAGGATTTATCAGGGGGGTGACCACTGTGTCAAACACGGACACTACTTTGTCTAGGTTGAAGGACTTATTGACCCCCAGCTGGACATACATGAAGATAATGGTCCCATAATAGATGGAAACCACGGCAAGGTGGGATGCACAGTTGGAGAAGGGTTTTGTCCACTCCTTGCCTGAAGACATCTTGAGAAGAGCACCTACAATGTGCACATAAGAAGCTATGGTGAAGGTGAAGGAGCACAGGATGACAACAGAGGTGAGCGTGTATCTGGTCATTTGCTGGACATAGGTGTCGGCGCAGGAGAGTCGGAAGAGTGGGTCTGCATCACAGAAGAAATGATCTATCCTGTTAGGGCCACAGAAGGGGAGTTTGGAAATCATGAGGGTGGGTAGCAAGGGGGAGTGGAAGCCACAGACCCAACAGGCAATGGCCAGGTTGAGATAGAGCTGGTGGCTCATGAGACTGCTGTATTGTAATGGATTACATCTGGCCAAACATAGATCATAGGCCATGGTGGCCAAAAGGAAGCATTCAGTGGCCCCTAGAGAGAAGAAGAAGTAGTACTATTGAGCAATGCAGCCACCCACGGTGATGCTCGGTCTTCTGGACAGGAAGTTGGCGAGCATCTTTGGGACAGTGACCGAAGTGTAGAAGACCTCCAGGAAGGACAAGTTGCTGAGGAAAAAGTTCATGGGCGTGTGAAGTCGACGATCTAACAGTGTCAGTGCCACAATGAGGCAGTTCCCAGCCAGGGAGATGGTGTAGATGGTTAGAAAAAACAGGAATAGGGACATCTTCACCACCCATTGACTACTGAATCCCAGTAACATGAATTCTCTCACCACTGTCAGGTTGTCCTGTTCCATGTCTCCTTTATTCTTGAAACCTGAGAGAACCATAGAATGACAGATGTTAGAGATGCGATGACTCAAATGCTATACCAGCCATAAGTTATAGGAAATTTAGGAAAAGAGAGAGAGAGAGAGAGAGAAAGAAAGAGAGATAAAAAGAGGGAGAGATGCCATTCTGGTTTCAATCTTTGTATAGATTAGGGCTGACAATTAATCACAGTTAAAACAAGCAATTAACACAAACTAAATTAACTACAATCACAAAATTAATTACAATTATAATTAACTACACAAATAATAATTGTGATGAATCACAATTTTAATCACACCATTAAGGAATAATAGGATACCAATTTCAATTTAATATAAATATTTTTGGATGTTTTCCAACATTTTCAAATGTACTGATTTCAGTCACAACACAGAATACAAAGAGTACAGTGCTCACTTTATATTATTATTTTTATTACAAATACTTGGGATGTAAAAAAGATAAACAAAAGAAATAGCATTTTTCAATTCACCTCATACAAGTATGGTAGTGCAATCTCTTTATCATGAAAATGCAACTTACAATGTAGATTTTTTTTACATAACTGCCCTCAAATATAAAACAATGTAAAACTTTAGCGTCTATAAGTCCACTCAGTCCTACTTCTTGTTCAGCCAATTGCTAAAACAAACAAGTTGGTTCACATTTACGGGAGATAATCTGGCCCGCTTCCTATTTACAGTGTCACCTGAAAGTGAGAACAGGCATTGAGATGGCACTGTTGTAGCCAGAGTTACAAGGTATGGCAGATATGCTAAATATTCATCTGCCCCTTCATTCTTTTTTTTATCTTTTTACAGTGCAAATATTTGTAATAAAAGGTCACATAAAGTGAGCATTGTACTTTGTATTCTGTGTTGCAATTGAAATCAATATATTTGAAAATGTAGAAAAATATTCACAAATATTTATAATACATTTAAATTGGCATTCTATTATTGTTTAACAGTGCGATTAAAACTGTGATTAATCGCAGCTATTTCTTTAATCTTGCAATCAATTGCGATTTTCTGTTTTAATCGTTTGACGGCCATAGTATAGATAACATGTTTGAAAAGAATAACAGAATTCTCACTGAAATTTTGGTTTACTGAAAAATGGAGCTGTGGTAAATGAAGATTGTTAAATACTATAAACACATATGAATAAAAGATTACTTTGAGCCAGGTAACTATAGGCTGGTTAGCCTGACATAAATCCTGGACAAAATAACTGAAAGGCTGACACAGGATTAAACTGATACAGTAGGAATATTTATTTAAGGAAGATTAAAGATTTAAATAGAAACAAGAGGGTGTGGTGGAAATGATTACAACAGAAAACAAAATCATAAAACGCAAACCTGATTGTTTGACTGTCGTCTCTGATGGTTTTGACTATGCCAGGGTAGACAATAGAACTTTGCATTACCCCGCATGTTTTCCAAGGAGGGGTGACAAACTCCCTCTTCCTTGAATCATCACTGAGATACATTACCTCCTGGTGACTAATTTCTACTTCTTCTCTGTCAGGCCTGCTTTCAACATCAATACATTATTCCTGAAATATTATCCATACATATATCTTGCAATGCTGGCGTGTTTGACAAGTCGTAAGCTTTCTGTAGATACCTGGCATGTTACTCATTATGGATAAAAATACCCTCTAAAAAGTGTCTTTGGTGTAGTGAGTTTGCCAGGTCTCAGGTGAGAAGTGTGTGCAAAGAACAGGAAAATCTCAGCCATGGGGTCTCTGGGTGACAGAAGGCGATTAGCCAGTGGGACAGACTATCAAGGGAAGTGGTGGATTCTTTTGGCTCGTCTACACTTAAAGGTTAGGTCTACCAAACTATCTCAAGCAAGGCTGTGAAACATTTCATGCCCTGTGCAGCATGATTAAGTCGACCCGAGTCCCGGTATAGATGCCACTAGGCTGACGGAAGAATCCTCCATTGACCTAATTACTGCCTCTTGGAGAGGTGAATGCAGGGCAGTGGAGGATCTTCCATTGGTGTGATAAGTATCTACACTATACGTAGTGTTGTAGCTCTGTTGCTGTAACATTTCTAACATAGCCATTGCCTAGGTGTTATGGGGTCTTCAGATTAAGACTAAATGCCTTTCTGGAGTGTGAGCTTTAGCCAAACACAAGTTGTTGGGTAACTGGATGAAATTTAATGACTGGTGATCTACAAAAGGTCAGACTAGATGATCCCATGGTCCCTTCTGACTTTAAACTCTATGGATCTATTAAACATTTAGGAAAAAATATTGTGAAAAATGTCATAAAATAGGAAATTGGCTCCATATCAATCAAGTTCAAAGTTTCAAAATTTAACCTTAAATTGGACCAGCTCTACTCACCAACACATGAATGGACTATTTTTTTTTTTTTTGGGGGGGGGGGGGTGGATCTTCGGAAGGGGTTAAAATCAGATGAGTAGAATCGCTAATCATATATAATTTTCCTTTCTTCTCACTGGAGACTTCAAACTCAACACAATCTTCTCATGGCAGAAATTAATGCATGGATTCTCAAAGGCGTCCACTCTCCCCATCGAAGGAACAGATCTATTGCCTTTGAGCTGAAATATTATAACATTTCCTGCACAGATTCATTAGGGTCTACTGAATACATAAGAAACAAAACAAAAGGCTACTGTTCCATCACCGACTATGGAATGATCAATTTTGTCTAGCAGATAAGTCACCAGACTGTGTCAGAGGACCTAGGTCACCTTCCCAGATCCAGGCATCTCCATTTTTGCTCCAGGCATTAAATGGGTCTTTGAAGAGCGCTTAGAGATCTAAGGATGGAACACACCCATAAGAGAGCTGGTCGTGACACACGTTCTCATATTGCAGATATATTATATTTCCTCCTGGTGTCTCTGTAGTTACTCCAACTAATTGTGGAGCATATTTTACAGATAGTCAGGGTGTAAAATTAAATACATAATTAAAGACGTGCCTGCCTTTTCATATCCATTTGGACAATGAAATATATATGGTGGATATGATGGTGACACTTTTCACTCACCTTAGTTTTAATTGTCCTTTCTGTCATTCTGGTATAAATCAGGAATCACTCGACTGGAGTAATTGAGGCTGATTCTCCTCTCATGCACCCCGATGCAAATCAGGAGTTACACCACAGGAATCAATGAGACCAATTTTCCTTCCACCCCTAATGGTGTAAATCAGGAGTCACCCGACTAATGCCACTCGTGTAAAAGCAGCATGAGAGTCCAGCTGTTAGTCCCTTTTCTCGCAGACCATTCTTGAAGCAATGCTGATTTTCTGTGAGCGTTTGCAGAAGGGCTTGGCTGATACTCAAAAACTCAACTTTTTGTTTTAATTTCACCACCTCGAGTTTAAAAGACACTCATCATTTCTGGCACTGAGGTGAGGTGTCTTGGTCTTGGAGTGATTGACGCTTCTTCATGAAATGCTGGAAGATTTCAAACAGGCTGGTTTTCTGGCTGTATGTCTGTGAGAAAAAAATCTAGAGATCGAGGTGAAGTTACTGGCAATATGTGCCCTGTTTTTTTTACAAAATGCCATTTATCTCAGATGTACTAAGTAGCAGAGCGGAGAGGTGGTATTTATTATTAGACACGAGCCCTGGGGGGAGAGACTCTAGAGAAATCTGAAGGTTTTGTACACTGTATACACAGATAAGCAACTTACTTTTAATTAAGCATATCAAAGTCAGTGGCTGAAATCCTAGCTGTACTGACATCAGTGTTAAAACTCTGATTTTATCCAGTGTGTGCATTGTATAATCCAGATTCTGGCATCCTTACGTCACATTGAATAGTTCCTTACTCTGTAAGGAGATCTGTGGATATCAGTGGGACTGTTTGTGGAATAGAAACCAATAAACATGAGTAAGGGTGGCAAAGTCAAAACCTACATTCTTTAAGGGCAGCCAGATTCAACTCTATCTGCAACAATGTAAGTCAGCGTGTCCTAAATCCCATCATGGAGTTTAAACGCTTAGGTCCAGCCTCCTATCTTTGCTTGCAATCCACAGCCATGACACCTCTTCTGGAGGTAGGCACCTAAGCCATTTCTCATGAGAGCAGGATGGGCACCTACCTATCTCCACACAAAACAGCCCTGAGGGAAGGAGGCTTCCCTTGTAACCTTTAGGCAGATGGTTTGAATATTCACCCTGCATCTGGGAGATCCTGTCTCCAGTTCAATTCCCAACAAGAGAGATTGAGAAAGGCTCATCTCCTGAGCAGTGTGGTCTTTATTCGGCACTATCGGACATCCCACTGGTGTAAGTAGAAGGAAAATCAGGCCTACAACACGCTCATTTCGTGATTCCAACAGAGGTATCTTTCTGGTGCCCCTACTGCGACCTACATGTATCACAGGCAGAAGCTTATTCTTTTGTCCTCGTTGGGTGTACAACTCAGCTGACATATGTAATGAAATGTACAGCCCTATAATTTAATAAAATGTATCATGAATCGTCTTTGAACAATGAAAATAATTTTTCAATAGAAAGTCATGGAAAAACAGGTGACATTTGTCACACCAGGCACTAACTACAAATGACTAATTCAGCATGTTGTAGGGCTTCTGGAGGATTATTTCAGTGACTGTTATTAAATTGGAATCCAGCAGCAAATGGACAGCTGCAAAGCCAGAGAGCCTGATAACTTGATATCTTTTTTTGATTGCAAGTTTGCCTGATAAAGGTAACGGTGTTGATGTAATATATTTAAACTTCAGTCAGGCATTTGGCTTAACAAAGCCCTGGCTGGGATGATTTAGCTGGGGTTGGTCCTGCTTTGAGCAGGTGGTTGGACTAGATGACCTCCTGAGGTCCCTGCCAACCCTCATCTTCTATGATTCTATGATGCTATATCGCACAACTTTTTTATTAAAAGATGGAACAATATTAAATTAACATAGCGACAGATTAAATGGAATAAAAACTGACTAACTGATAGGTCTCAAAATGTAATTGTAAATGGGAATCATGACCGAGTGGGTGTGTTTATCATGGGGTCCTTCAGGGACTGGTTCCTGGCCCTATGTTATTTATTATTTTTATTAAATCCCACTAAGTGCTTAAATACCTTTAAAAATCTATTCTGGTATCTTTTGAATTTTCCCCGTGAGAAAATCTGGGCATCTTTAAAGTAGCCGTCAGGCTGGAATAATGGCAAATAATGTTTGCAACCCAGGGGATTCACATAAATATCTTAACATAAATACCTAAACAAACTGGAGGATTGGGCCAAAAGAAATCTAATGAGGTTCAACAAAGATAAGTGCAGAGTGCTCCACTTAGGAAGGAAGAATCCCATGCACAGCTATAGACTGGGGACCGACAAACTGGGCAGCAGCTTTGCAGAAAAGGACCTGGGGGTAACGGTGGATAAAAAGCTGGATATGAGTCAGCAGTGTGCCCTGGTTGTCAAGAAGGCTAATGGCATATTGGGCTGCATTAGGAGGGGCATTGCCAGCAGGTCACGGGAAGTGATTATTCCCCTCTTTTCGGCATTGGTGAGGCCGCATTTAGAATATTGTGTCCAGTTTTGGGCCCCCCACTACAAAAAGGATGTGGACAAGTTGGAGAGAGTGCAGCAGAGGGCAACAAAAATGATTAGGGGGCTGGAGCACAGGACTTATGAGGAGAGGCTGAGGGAACTGGGCTTGTTTAGTCTGCAGAAGAGAAGAGTGGGGGGATTTGATAGCGGCCTTTAACTACCTGAAAGGGGGTTCCAGGGAGGATGGGGCTAGGCTGTTCTCGGTGGTGGCAGATGACAGAACAAGGAGCAACGGTCTCAAGTTGCAGGGCGGGAGGTCTAGGTTGGACATTAGGAAAAAGTTTTTTACTAGGAAGGTGGTGAAGCACTGGAATGGGTTACCTAGGGAGGTGGTGGAATCTCCATCCTTAGAGGTTTTTAAACTGAGGCTCAACAAAGCCCTGGCTGGGATGATATAGCTGAGGTTAGTCCT
Source organism: Emydura macquarii macquarii (assembly GCF_026122565.2). Lineage (NCBI taxonomy): Eukaryota > Metazoa > Chordata > Testudines > Chelidae > Emydura > Emydura macquarii. The sequence goes on from NW_027130903.1 coordinate 13,783, forward strand.
GTTTTGAGCAGGGGGTTGGACTAGATGACCTCCTGAGGTCCCTTCCAACTCTAATATTCTATGATTCTATGCTTCTATGTATTTATGCATTTTTAAAACTTTTTTTGCCTATATTTAAGAAAAAAAGTGACCGTCTCTACTGCAAACACCTAGGCGCTTGAGTTACTTAGGCATGTGTGTTGTAAAGTTGGGTAATTTTTTTTTTATTATTATTTTATTCATTTATTGCTTCATCCGGAAAAATGAAAATTCAGGGCAAATGATTGGTTCAGGAATTGTGCAGCATCGGTCGGCAAATAGGAAAAGCCCATTTCATGCCTATGTTAGACATTCGGTACGTCCCTCTAGCCCAGTGGCTAGCCTGGTTCTTTGTGATGTGATATGCTCAGGTTTAAATCCGTCCTGTGGAACAGCATGTTGTGTTTAGAGCTTCTCACCGCCAGATGAGTGCTTTAACTGCTGGGCTATTTTGGAGTGTGTAGCTCTTACTTCTCCTGCTGAAGCTGTTCTGCATTGTATAAATACTTACATATGGACTGGGCAAGAGTCTCAGATTAACTCCAGAGTCTGTCAATTAAGACACTCAACTAGGACAATGGAGGTTCATTAGAATCATAGAAGGATAGGGTTGGAAGGGACCTCAGGAGGTCATCTAGTCAAACCCCAACTAAACCATCCCAGCCAGGGCTTTGTCAAGCCGCACCTTAAAAACCTCTAAGGATGGAGAGTCCACCACCTCTCTAGGTAACCCATTTCAGTGCTTCACCACCCTCCTAGGGGAAACATTTGTTCTAATATCCAACCTAGACCTCCCCCACTTCACTTGAGACCATTGTTCCTTGTTCTGTCATCTGCCACCACTGAGAACAGCCTAGCCCCATCCTCCCTGGAACCCCCTTTCAGGTAGTTGAAGGTCACTATCAAACCCCCCCCTCGTTCTTCTCTTCTGCAGAATAAACAAGCCTAGGTCCCTCAGCCTCTCCTCGTAAGTCATGTGCTCCAGCCCCCTAATCATTTACGTCGCCCTCCGCTGGACCCTCCAATTTGCCCACAGCCTTCCTGTAGTGGGGGACCCAAAACTGGACACAGTACTCCAAATGCGGCCTCACCAGTGCTGAATAGAGGAGAATAATCACTTCCCATGATCTGCTGGCAATGCTCCTACTAATGCAGCCCAATATGCCATTAGCCTTCTTGACAACCAGGGCACACTGCTGACTCATATCCAGCTTTTTATCCACCGTTACCCCCAGGTCCCTTTCTGCAGAGCTGCTGCCCAGTTCGTCGGTCCCCAGTCTATAGCTGTGCATGGGATTCTTCCTTCCTAAGTGGAGCACTCTGCACTTATCTTTGTTGAACCTCATTAGATTTCTTTTGGCCCAATCCTCCAGTTTGTTTAGGTCACTCTGTATCCTATCCCTACCTTCCAGGGTATCTACCACTCCCCCCAGCTTAGTGTCGTCCGCAAACTTGATGAGGGTGCAATCTACCCCATCCTCCAGATCATTAATGAAGATGTTGAACAAAACCGGCCCCAGGACCGACCCCTGGGGAACTCCGCTTGTGACCGGTTGCCAGTTAGACATGGAGCCATTGATCACTACTCGTTGAGCCCTATGCTCTAGCCAGTTCTCTATCCATTTTATAGTCCATTCATCCAACCCATACTTCTTTAACTTGCTGATAAGAATACTGTGAGAGACAGTATCAAAAGCTTTGCTAAAGTCAAGGTATATCACGTCCACCGCCTTCCCTACATCCACAGAGCCAGTCACCTCATCATAGAAAGCAATCAGACCTATACATCATACATGATCATACAGATCATACAGACCTATACATCATAGAAAGCAATCAGACCTATACAAGCCTGCACCTCCGCAGTTCTCCCAGAAACTTGATGTATATGGACTTTCATTCATTTGTATGTATCTGATTTGCTTTGACCCTTTAACTTTTCTCTCATAGTTTGTTTCTTTCATTTTACAATAAACCTTTAGTGTTAGTTACTAAAGGATTGGCTGGCAGCGTGGTATTTTGGGTAAGATCCTAACTTATATTGATCTGGTGCTGTGGCTGACCCCTTGGGGTTGGAGGGAACCTTTTTGGTAAAGAGCACAGATTGGGAGCCAGAGACTGAAATGCAGTAAAGGGACTGTGTGCATTTGTGTACTGGCTTCTTGATAACCAGAGTGAGGAATCAGAAGTACAGTTTGTGGCTGTTTGAGAAGCCTGACTTCAGTGTCACCCACCAGCGCTGGGAGAATCTGCTCTTCGTTTGCAGCCTGCCCTGATCTTGGCATTTTCAGGTGGCTGCCCTGGGCACGGACGGGTCACAATTAGCCTGCATGTAGGTTCTTTTATTGTTTTTAATAAGTTTTCTCTATGATGTTTTTAACCTTAAGAATGAACCAGGCTTGCTTAGACAGAACCGCGTAGTAAGTTGTACCTGAGGTGATTACACAGGGCACCACTTCTGAGGGGAGAAGCAAAGCAGGGCTCCTCAGGCAGAGTATCCTTTGAGGGACAAACAGAGTGAAGGGAACTGGTCAGCCTGGAAAGACCCCACTCAGCAAGGAGAGAGATGTGGGTTTCCACCCAAGAAAGGCAAAGGCCAGGGAACTGGGAGCTGGGAGCATTGGCACTTGCTGGACCATAAGGGGAAAATGCAGGTGCGGTTGCCCTGAACTGTAACAAAAATCTGGGCCTAAACACCAAGATCCATTTGAAAATCCCACTATGTGCCTGTCTGCACCTTTGAAAATCTGGCCGTTGGGAGCCTACGTCCCACTGAATGTCAGTGAGAACTGGGCTCCTTAATGGCTTTTGGAAATGAGACTTACTCTCCTAAGTCACTTACCAGGTTTTGTAAATTTTACCCTCTGCTCAGACAGAGAGAGAAAGATAAAGAAAAAAGGAAGAAAAAAAGCTAATAGAAGGTTTAATGGATGTGAGAACTTTACACTCATCACATGCACTGTGTTTTGGGCTTGTGCTATGTATGTATTGTGTCTTCTGCATCCGTTGCACTTGAATTTTGAGTTATATGCAGTGTGTATGAAACCAAAACCTGGGACTAAACTGAGGATTTTTTCCTTTTTCCCACCCACAGCTGTTTTATTGGAACTTGTCTCTAAGTTGCCTTCGCTTCTTCTTGGTGTGCAAATTAAAAATAAAGCTGGAAACCAGTGTGTGGAGAGGACTGGACCCATTTATGAGACTGGCAAATAAAAAGTGAAATTTAACAAAACAACAAGAATATGAAAGGAAAAAGAGTTGGACTTTGAGGCTGTGATTTCCAAATCATTCTTTTCTCCCACCCATTTCTCCTGTAAGCTCTCTGGGGCAGAGTCTGTCTCTCACCAGTGTGGGTGCAGTGCCCATTACCCTCTAATGGCCTCCTACAAAAAAATTAAATAAAAATTGTGAATTATCATCAACTCTTATGAAATGGGTTTTGGCCCATAAATGGAAAAAAATTAAAGCAAAGTTGGAGGTCGACTTGCGAAAACGACCCCTTTAAGTGCTGCAGCGCAGTGAAGATGCCGTGCACAACAGAAGTTAATAAGTCGTCGGGCATTATGCAATCTACTCTGCGTAGCTTGCATAACTCCCGTCGACTGCCGCTGAATTTTAAGATAAGTGTAGACCAGGCCTAAATCTCACTGAAAGGCCGTGGGATTAAGGCTTCTGAGGACCAGATTTCCAAGGCATTTTATCACCTGAGGGTTTTCAAGAGCACCTTGAGTGAGTCAGCCACCAGCCTCCCATTTACTTTCAATGGAAGTTGAGCACCTGACCTATTTAAAAGCCTTAGTAAATTCCACTAGGCACATAAACCACTTTGTAAATCTAGACGTTAGGCCAGAGGATATTTAGACACCTGGCAGGATTTTCAGAAGCATGTAGGCACCTAGCCCCCATTGAAATCAACCAGAGTTAGTTGTCTGGGTCCAGATTTTTAAAAGGGGGACAGACAGCCATTTCCTGCACTATTCTGGATAAACCTCACTGCATGCGTTTTAATACCTTGGAGGTGCATTGTATTAAAAGTGCAGCTGTGTGTGTGTTATTGTGAAGACCCCAGTCAACAAGGAGAGGGATGTGGGGTTCCACGCAAGAAAGGCAATGGCTAGGGAGCTGGGAGCGTTGGTCCTTGCTGGACCATTAAGGGAAAATGCAGGTGCAATTGCCCTGAACTGTAAAAAAAATCAGGGCCTAAACACAGGATCCATTTGAAAATCCCACTATGTGCCTGTCTGCACCTTTGAAAAACTGGCCGTTGGGAGCCTATGTCGCACTGAATGTCAGTGAGAACTGGGCTCCTTAATGGCTTTTGGAAATGAGACTTACTTTCCTCAGTCACTTGGGTGGTTTTGTAAATTTTGCCCTCTACTCAGACAGAGAGAGAAAGATAAAGAAAAAAGGAAGAAAAAAAGCTAATAGAAGGTTTAATGGATGTGAGAACTTTACACTCATCACATGCACTGTGTTTTGGGCTTGTGCTATGTATGTATTGTGCCTTCTGCATCCGTTGCACTTGAATTTTGAGTATCATGCAGTGTGTATGAAAACTAAACCTGGGACTAAACTGAGGATTTTTTCCTGTTTCCCACCCTCAGCTGTTTTATTGGAACTTGTCTCTAAGTTGCCTTCACTTTTTCTTGGTGTGCAAATTAAAAATAAAGCTGGAAACCAGTGTGTGGAGAGGACTGGACCCATTTATGAGACTGGCAAATAAAAAGTGAAATTTAACAAAACAGCAAAAACATGAAAGGAAAAAGAGTTGGACTTTGAGGCTGTGATTTCCAAAGCGCCCAAGAAAATTAAAAGTCTGCGGCAATTGGAAAACTAGTTCACTTCAGGCCCCTTTGAAATTTCCAACCTAAATCGGAAGTGTGAGATTA